>NC_139953.1:24429787-24697287 GCF_963454915.1 Gymnoscopelus microlampas
CCAATTATAATATTTGCATCTCATATACGACAACACTGACTGAGCTGCTGCTAATGTGTATACTGAACGTCGCTTTATGATGTTCTGTAAACGTCCTCTGGGTGGCTCCCTTTAGCTTCCATTAGCCTCCATTAGCTTTGTAACGAGTGCAACAAAAACACCAACACAGTCCCACACCAATACAGTCTTGAAGCTAAAACATTCATAGAAACTTATTATAACATGGCAACTTTGCACTTTACCTGAAAAGGGGAGAATAAAGTGAGTGCAAGAATAATTGTCAGACAACACAGATTGAGGATCGCCAGGCTGAACCAATTGATAATAGACACACTGTAAGGATTTAGAGCTGAGGTAAGGAGGTGTCTAATGGCTGTGCTTGAAAGCCTTATCACATCAAGAAGACAATAGGGCTTGAGGTAAGGAGGTGTCTATCTCAATGGCTGTGCTTGCTTGAAAGCCTTTGGGCTTGTTTCACCCTGACAGACAAATAATAATTGTTTGGTAAATCAATGTACATATTATTATTATTATTATGTCTCTCTCTCTCTCTCTCTCTCTCTCTCTCTCTCTCTCTCTCCCCCTCTCTCTCGCGGTCCGGGTCGAATTTGGGTCGAGTTGTCGGGTCCAAGCGGGTCGAAAGCGGGTCTACCGGTCCGGGTCGAGCTGTCTTGGGTTGACATGTCTGGTGACCCTAAAAATGATCAACAGGGGGGGCATACAGTAGCCTACATTTCTCATCGGGGGCACTTTATTTTTAATCACCATAGATATATAACAAATGCAAGATTAGACTATACAATATGTCACCTTATTCACATAGCCCATCAGAACACAATGATGCACCGAAAAACAGTAGGCTATGTAAATGTATGCACCGAAAACAAACAGTAGAATGAAACACAATCAAATTAGGCTATCAACGACGAGACGTAAAGCTCTTATTATGTCTGCCTGTAGTAGTCCTAGCTCCTAGACTTACTTAAAACTGAAACACATCATAAAGAAAGTTGTCATCCATACAGAAAACACACTAACACAGTGATTACTGTCTGATCACATCGCATTAATGCAACTTGTTGTCGCCACGCCAGCTCCACGGCGGGAGGAACACAAAAACAAAACAAAACAAAACCTGCGTCTCCACAGCGGTAGTGAGTGAGTGACGATTCCAGCACCCTGGACAGTCCCTTGGTCGTAACAAATTAGGCTAATGAATTTAGCCTGTGCAGTATTTGTTTTAATCAAAAATACAACAGACCTACGTGTATGTTTTATTATTGTTTTAATTCTAATTCACAATTAGAGTGTGGCGAAAAGGCAGTAAATCTTCTTGAGAACAGTGTCCTTCAATTAATTTCAGGCCATTATGTTCGCTGAAGCATATCTCCCAGAATGGCATAAAAACAACTCTGCACTAGTTGTAGGCCTGTATAACCCTCTATTTGTATTTGTATTTATGATTAACCAATGAATAATGTGTATATATTCAACATTTTGTAAAACATTAAAATGTTGTTGAGACCAATCTGGATTGGGGTGATGGTGGGGGTCAGCTGGGCCCAAAAGTCCAGTCTGGGAGGGCATTGCCCTAAATGCTCTAAAAGTGACTGTATCAGTGTATAGGCCTACTGCTGCAGTGCAGACTCTCAAACTCTTGTTGGCGATGGCACCAGTAGGTAACCAGACATATCGCCCTAAAACCATTTCGCCCCCGTTTTTGAGCGGACATTTCGCCCACCCCCGGACATTTCGCCCGGACATTTCGCCCTCCCCAGACGTTTTTCCCAGACATTTCGCCCACCCCCAGACATTTCGCCCGCCCACCCCCAGACACTTCGCCCAGACATTTCGCCCTGCAATTATATTGTGCATTCATTATAAATATATAATCCATCAGTTGTGCGATTACCTGCTATGATTACCTACTTTTGCAATTATTATTATTTAAGAGGGGAATTTCTCAACTTTCACAACTTGTTCTACTGTTTGACTATTTGCATAGCTCCGTTTACAACTTGTTCTACTGTTTGATTGATGGCTAAACATCTACTAAAACTTCAAGATGTTTTCTATCAATTGAAATCATGAGTGTGCATCTATGACAAATGGTTGTAAAAATATGGGTTCTTAAAAAAAAGTGGTAATGTGGTTCAACTTGCCCCAGGTAAGGGGTAAGTTGATCCTAGTCAAGGGGTAAATTTACCCATATGATATTTTGCATTTTGAAGTTTTGAACTTCAACAAATAACGTATTCACGTATCAACAATAATTTAATAACACATTTCCCTTTTGCAAATAGTCTTATTTATTTTCTTAATGGTATTTAAACAATATAAAACCAATTAAATAATGTTTGTTATTCAGAACCTTTTAATATTTGCAAGTGTTAATACAATATTGAAAACTTACTCTTCTACTTACTAACTTACTTACTCATACTTACTCATCCTTACTCACCACAAGAAAGCTTCTAGGCTTGTTTCAATTGGGGTCCTTAAAAGGGACACACACACACAGAGAGAGAGAGAGAGAGAGAGAGAGAGAGAGAGAGAGAGAGAGAGAGAGAGAGAGAGAGAGAGAGAGAGAGAGAGAGAGAGAGCGCTTTTATCTAACCATAACCCTCTCTCATTCTCGCACACAAACGGCCAGCTAGCTTCACTATCTATGGGCGAAATGTCCGGGCGAAATGTCCGCAAAAATGGGCGAAATGTCCGGGCGAAATGTCCGCATTTTTGGGGCGAAGTGTCCGGGCGAAATGTCCGACTTTTTGGGCGAAGTGCGGAAAGGGCGAAATGACTCGTATTCCACCAGTAGGCCCGGCAAGAGGGCCAAGGGAAGACCGTGTCACTGCCCTGTCACTGCCAACACCAGGTTTTCTCGAGAAGCTATAGGCCTCCCTGGCCCCACTTACACTGCCAAACATGCCCGGCTATATGCCACATGGTCCTAGTTTTGGTCACTGACGATAAAACAAATTTGAGTGAGAATTTGAACTGACTGGTGAGCAGACCACCCTGATCGGTGTGAAACTGTGCACGCACTCTCCCTGGAGGCCATGCAGAACAGTTGCCCAAATTTCACTTCGGCCTGTTGTAGCGCCACCAGTCCAAACATCACGCAAAGCTATCTTTTTATATTCCATCCTGATTGACCTCCAAAGTTTGCAGGAGTGGCCCACTCCTGCAAACTGTGGCCCGTTTTGAACAAAATGCCTCAAATCATGAATGCAGCATCCGATTGCCATGAAACTTTCACGCACATTCTGATTTATCATTGGATGAAATGCGACCCTAATCTTTTTTTAATCATTCTCAGGCTGATTCGCGTTTTTACATATAACTGGACTGATCGCATGAAACTTAAACATAAACTCCCTAGAGGCCAAGGAAAAGCCTCTGCTCTGCATTTTTCAGATAAGCCTTTTATAGCACCAACAGGAGGCCAAACTTAATTCAATTTGGTACACATCATCTCTGTAGTTACGTTATCATTACGTACCTGATTGTATGCATTCTGTGTAGTAGCCTAGTGTGTATATCTGTCTGTCTCTTATATGTCATCATGATTTGTGTGCATGGGGATCTCATCTTAAACAAGCTCAGTGCTTAATGAGTCTTCCAGTTCATAGACCTTGTATTGTGAATTTGTACTTCCATTTACTGTTGTTCTCATGTCTTACTAAATAAAGTACATCAATCAATCTATCAATCTGCCAGATTTCTTATATTCCATGTTGTTTAATGATGATTAAACAACGATTAAACAACAATAGATTGGCTTTCAAAGTTCGCAGGAGTGGCCCTTTTCTCACAAAATGCAACAAATAATGCAGACACTGTGTTTCATTGCTGTGAAAGTTTGCATGCACACTTCTATAGCTTAACGAAGAAATGCCACCATACCTTTTTCAAAACAGCCTCATGGTGGCATTTTAACATATGACGTATTTATGTTGTATTCATAACTCCTGAATTGTAGCTCATACTATCAAAATATATAAAAATTACAATGACTGGATTCCAAACATTGCTGGCCCACAATAACCTACCTGGCCTGGCAGAGACCAGTGCTCAGAGTAGCACTTTTTCTAGTTGCATATTGAGTTTTGAGTTGGAGGAAAATGACAGTTTATTTGTGGTTTTATGTTCATTTAGACGTTTATTATGTATATTGGGAAACATGGGCGTCAGGGGTAGTTCCGTGAGTTTTATCTTTTTAATGCATCCATAAAGCTGTGTCCTGTATCAAGAAGTTGTGATGTCGCTTCCTGTGAATCTTCAACCCATCGTAATTTTATCAATGAAAGAGAGGCTATGGTATGAGTGTGTTCCTGGGTGTTATATGGTTATATCCTAGAAAGAATCGGTATCTTCGGGGTATCTTGGTCTAGGGCTCTAGGCAAGGCAACATCATTTAAAGTCAGCCCTCTGAACCCGATTTTAGCTTTTCTTTGTGCAGCAGTTACACTATAATTGGTGACCTGTCTAATTCTGTAATTCGTAACGTCGCTGTGAAAACAATGTTTGTCGATTTTGATTGGCTATTAATAGTGAATGGTGACGTGTTTCCTTTTAGGTCAAGTTAGGTCAGGTCGTTTTTTTTAAATTAGGCGATTAATCAATAGCCTACCTACAGGATTCAACTAGGATAACACATATAAAAATAACAAAATAGCCTACAGAAGCTCAGCCTCAGTGGCTCTCTGAATGGATAAAAGACAAAAAAGTTTAAATCTGTCAAGTCTTGACTTTCAGTGATAGCCTACTGGACTTTAAATAAGGCAATGAAGGCAAATACGTTTGTTTGTTTCTTGTTGAAAATGTGACATGATTTAGGGCCTACAAAAAACATTTAAAAAATAAATAAACATATGTTTATAAACTATAGCCTAGTTTATAAAAGATTGAAATACTTTTGTTCAGTTTCTTTCAGACGTTTTACTTGTTTAAAACGTTTTAATATGACGTCATGCTACATGAATCCCTAACATTTAACGCTGATTTATCTTAGAAAATTGAAAACAAAGTAAATATGAAATGGAGTCACAGAATTCAATAGGTCACCAATGTCGGTGGAACATCTGTTTCCCACCCTGCGTCGGTCAGTAATCTACACGGCGCACGGTGATTGGACGCGGCAAAACGTCATCACCAGGGCACCAATCAACATGGGCCACGGTAAGATTTTACTGTGTACTTTTTAAGCGGCGCTGCGACAGTCAGTGTGTATTGGAAGTGGATGAGACCTACAGCAACCATGGGAACGATTCTACTAGGTAAGTTTATTACATTTTCCTCTTTTTGTCCGGTATGTACAATGCCAGTAAGATGGTAATCGCAATAACGTATTCATGTGTTTCGTATCTCGATAGCTAGAATATAGCGAACGTGTACAAAGCATTCAGGCCTCTGATAGTTGAATGGGTTGATAGTTTTACATATATGGTTCATAGTTAAAACATGACCTCTGCCCGGTTAATTGTTGTTTTCCTCGCTTATTCTTTTGTGCATTTGAGCTGTATCTACGTCTTGTGTTGGGTGGTCCTGTGTAGTTCTTCTGTAGGCCTTTGTTTTGTGGTCTTAATAAACAGAGACGACCCCCTTAATTTCTTTGTGATTGTTATGTATTCTAGGCGTGTTGGGCTGTTCCCTGGTCCTGGCAGTCCAAGGGTTCTACTCAGCTAGTGATGATGTTGTTGAGCTCAATCCCTCCAACTTCCAGCGGGAGGTGATCCAGAGTGACAGCCTGTGGCTCATTGAGTTCTATGCGCCATGGTGAGTGGATCATCTGATCTGCTGTGGAGAAAGTTGATTATTATTATGACCCAAATAACAGACAGACACACAACGTTAAGATGCATACAGTATCTTAAATTCAATGAATGAATACATAGACTTAATTTCTATTGTATTTGCTTAATAGTTTGCATTTTAAAAAGTGCCTGATAGGTCTAAACTCTGAACCATATGGACAATATCACAGTTATTATTTAGAAAGAAGTTTGCTTGTGGTATGATTTTCAGAAGTTGACCTTTAATTTTAATTGTGTTGTTACCTATTTGCTGTACAATTTTTAAGTTGTATTTGACATTAGTCTTCTAACAAATTTCCTGTGGAGGGGCTTAAATGACACATCTACCATATGCTTATCATTCCAACTGTTTATCCATTGGTTTTTTTTATAACACTGAGTTGCCTATGAAACTGCACATTTTTAAGCATTTGAGATAGATTTGTATAGATTTGTTTTTTCCCCTTCTTTTTTTGCATATCTATGTCAATATGAATGCAGTATGTCACTAAATCCCTGTCCCAAAAACTACACATACGGTACCTCCACTGTTTAATCTTCACAGGTGTGGCCACTGTCAAAGCTTGACTGCTGATTGGAAGAAAGCAGCCACAGCCCTAAAGGTAAATTCAATGCAAATCAGTAATTGTATGATAATGAATAGGTGTGAAGAGTATCTATAGATTATGGAAGCCGGGGGGGGGGGGGGGTTTAAGGCTCTGCTCCAGTCCATAACGATGAAGTACAACGTGTGATTCTACAGGGTATTGTCAAGGTGGGCGCCGTAGACGCAGACCAGCACAAGTCCTTGGGTGGACAGTTTGGTGTCAGGGGCTTCCCCACCATCAAGGTCTTTGGAGCTAACAAGAACAAGCCAGATGATTACCAAGGTGACGTTAAAATCCTTGCCTCCGAAAAGCCAGACCTAGCTAGTTGGTGTCTGCCACTGCATCGTCATTGGTGGTGCATTATTAAATACCGGAACTGACCGCAGTGAGAGATCCTGCTGCTTTAGTTAAATAAACGTTAACCTTTGCAATCCTTTCCTCCATCAGGTGGACGCACTGGCCAGGCTATTGTGGATGCAGCCCTGAATGCTGTCCGCACCCTGGTTAAGGACCGGCTCAGTGGCAGATCTGGAGGCTCTGACTACAGCAAACAGGTACACAAACTATTCAACCTCAGCATTGCCTTGGTTGTTTGACAGGGACCATACCGTCGCCAATACTTGTAACTGCTTTACTTGGTGTTGGCCATTTATCATACAGAAAAACAAACAATTTCCCCTTTGTTTTAGTTTTTTTGATTTTGCATTTATTTACATTTTCTTAACTTGTTAAAATGTTACCAAACATCCCAGCAAAGCTCGGGTAAAGAGAAGCAGTTGTTGACTCCATATCAGAGTGGTTGTCTACATGCTCCCGTGGACAATCTTGAATATCTTCTGCTAGACATTTCATATTAATCAGCACTTTAAAACGCCACCTCCTTTTTGTGTAGAAATGAACTTGGTTTGGCCTGGGTGCTTCTGTGTTTATTCCTATTAACAACAACATTACATGTTTAGGGCAATGGTGCTGACAGGTCTTGAGAGATTAGGGCCCACTTGAAAATCTCAAATGCTTTTCTGGCCCACCCATCAGATGAGTGGGCCGCATGCATTTTCAGAGCGTGTTTATTTTAATGATCAATCGATTGTGTTCCGCCATGGATCAATGGAACAAACGTATAGTATACTTTAAGTTCCTATTTAGCACTATCACAATTAAAACTCCTTTCAAGGTTTTAGATAACAAAATACCATGACATTTTATATTTTACACAGCTATATTATAATTTAAAATCTTAGTTTTTTGCCAATTATTTGGGGGCCCTCTAGCAATATCCTCACTGCCCACCAGTGGGCGCCGGCCCACAGGTTAAGACCCACTGCTTTATGCTAAATAGATACAGTAGGAAGCATGGATGTGCATCTGGATGACCCATGTCTTTTTTCAGAGTGGCGGCGGTGGTGGCGGTGGCAGCAAGAACGCTGTTGTGGAGCTCACTGATGACAACTTTGACAAGCTGGTGCTTGGTAGCAGTGAAGTGTGGATGGTGGAGTTCTTTGCACCCTGGTGTGGACATTGCAAGAAGTGAGTTTCACATCATAACCTTGAACTACACTGATCCACATTTCACGCATCTAGTTTCTACCCGCTCACACAATTCTTTAGTTGGCTGTATATGACAATGTAGTACTATATGAGGTTTCCTTCTGTAGTACTGTTTTTTTCATGTTTAGAACATTTGTACTGCCTGCGGTTTTTCAGGCCATCAGAAGTGCAATTGATTTGACTGTATACTCAACATCATGATATTTATTTTGCAAACAAAGGACATCAGTTGGCTAACTGCTTTGTAACTGTATAGTCTCTCTCAAATGATGAGCATCTTATTTTGAAAACGTCCTTGTGCATCTCATTTTTTCATTAAATTCTGTCTTTTGTCATCAGCCTTGAGCCTGAGTGGGCAGCTGCAGCCTCAACCGTAAAGGATCAGACAAAAGGCAAAATTCGCCTGGGAGCTGTGGATGCTACTGTCCACCAGGGCCTTGCTAGCCGCTATGGGGTGAGCGAGAATCTTTATGAACCCCTATTGTGGGAATTTATTGCAACCAGCAGTACAGCGTTAGTAACATACAGACTTAGACTACGTAGAGTGATGGACTAGCATGTATAAAACAACTGCAGGAGTCGATACACCTCAGGGCAGATTCTATTGCCCACAAAGTGCAAGGGTTCAAACATCAACTTGAGCCTTTCTCCAAAGCGCTCACCGATGGCAGAGGACGCCATGCACACCAAGGCACCAACCTACTCATCGGGAACAGTTAGGGGTTCAGTCAGTGGCTTGCTCAAGAACACTTTGGCACGTAGCCAGGAGGAGCCCGGGGTTGAACCGAGAGCCAAAAACAGGAAATGAGTAGCAAGAATTGGTTGAGATTACATCGTCTACTACAGGTTACTACTGAAAATAAAGCACTTGTACTCATGGAGGTATACATTCGTACTATACTGTTGACGAGTAAACTTCTGAGCGTTCTTTCTCCCTCTCACAACGCAAGTGAAATAACTCTACTGTGACTCGTGCTTTCACTGTGAGCAGTCCACTGTAGGTGCAGACAAAGACAAGGTGGAACAGTCACTTTCAGTTCATACCGCCTGTCAGACTATTGATAGCATGTCATGCTTACAAGAACATGGGTGCCACATGAAAAGGTTTTTATGAAAATAAGATAAAAGACAAATTAAAATGATCGGTGAGTGCCCGCACATCATGTAAAACCTGTAACACCTGTGCAACCCTACTGCAGAGAAGCCAACGTTTGTTATCTTTTATCTCAATTATCTTGTCTTTTCATCAGACAGCTGGGCTGTCTGATCGGTTGAAGTAATTTATTAAACAGGAAGCTGGAGCATTTTAGTAGGTTAGTGCAATATGTCAGGACTGAAGATATATAGAGAGCTGGCTGTTATAGTAGTAGCTCATTTTACTCTGTAGGTAAGAAACTTCATACAAATACAAGACACAGACATAGTGGAGTTAAACTTGACAGCAGATTTTAGCCATGTCTGCTTCATAAGGGTACTGTGTCGTTGTTGTCATAGTTTGATAAGAAATGTAATTATTGAATAACTGTGTTCTGCGTCCAGATCCGTGGATTCCCCAGCATCAAGATCTTCCGTAAAGGGGAGGAGCCTCAGGACTACCAAGGCGGCCGGACCCGTTCTGACATTGTTGCCTCGGCAATGGATCTATTCACTGACAATGCTCCCCCCCCTGAGCTGCTGGAGGTTAGTGCAGCTGTGTACAGGACAGGTTATTTGTGCACACGTGTAAACTGATAGTCCACTTGCTTACAGATTGGAGGCTAACAAATAAAAACTACAGTCCAGCATCAAATAATTAACAATTAATTAAATAAATATTATAATTAAATAAATAATTGACTTTTCGAGACGTGTTAAGGAATAGCTGGTCCATTGCTTTTTTTGTGTGTGTTATCATACTTGTATCTGAATTTGAATCATGAGCAAATGATAATTTGGTGAGAGCAAATGAATAAATATGTGTTTGTGTGTGTCTCAGATCCTTAATGGAGATGTCTTGAAGAACACTTGTGAAGACAGCCAGCTATGTGTCATTTCTGTACTTCCCCACATCCTGGACACTGGTGAGGTCACACTCTTAGAGCTCTGTGGCGTGGGTGATGGCTGATTTGGCCAGTCACACCTGGCCTAGGTCAAACTGAGCTGAGCTGGGTATGACTACACACCCATTTGCATGGATCTAATCTGATTCATACAGGATAAGGGTATGGTCGGTCACACATGCGCGTCTGAAGCAGTCGTGTCCTTTCTTCCATTCTATGCGAACAATGGAGCTTTTAGTTTTACTTGCGGCGTGTTGTAGTGTCACGTGCTGTCGTGTGAAGTTCAACTTGATTGAGCATTGAAGCGTTTGACGCCTCAGCATGCGTTCGCCGCTCCCCTTCAGTTGCACTTGTGTCCGTACCCTAAAGCTGGACTCGCACATAAGAATTTTTTAAATCTCAAACACTGCTGAAATCTAGTAGCATCACACACTACTGGATAATCTTATAAGATTCTCCTATCAGATAATCTCCAACATGCACACACTACAACATTTTAAAATAACGGGGCATCTCTACACTCTCTACAGGATTTTATTAAGATTCTCGGGCTTGCCCGAAGTGAACGCAGCATCTCTGATCATTTCATCTCACGTGATCACATGCGGAAGCAGTAGCTGACTAGCAGATGTAAACATTTAACGGAGCCGGATTCATTTGCAGTTCTGACGAGCGGTTGTGATATATTATCTGAGAACACATGTTATAATATAGACCGTGTTCTTGCCACATATCAACAAGCCTCAGCTCTCCATCACACAACACATTGTTTGGACTGGTCTCTGTGCCAAAAGTCTACTCATTCACTTCACTTCTGTCTCCTTGTAGACTGTCTTTCTCTCGGTCGCGAGCGACTGCGATGTGCCGTTCCACTTTGATAGTGGCAATCCAGATAAAAAATCAAACATGTTTGAAAATCAGAGCTGCCCTGTACGTCCTGTGAGCAACTCGGGAGGCTTAAGATTGGATCTTTAAACTGCTCACTAGAAGATAATTATGCCCGACACTCGCTCCCGATCTAGGCTGGAGTACGGTTGCTTTCGACCTCAAATCAACCAGATTGTCTTGTAGTCTGAGCCCAACTTAAATCGGCCATTCTCACCCACTCTCAATAGACTGTGCATAACTGTATTTTTCATTGACTCAGCCGCATATTTGAACCGGAAACGCATATGAAGGTGTGTGTTTGCGGTTCAAATCGGCTGCTGAGCCAATCAAATGAAGCTAGGAGAAACTGACCTGGAACAGGAAATGTTTTATGCCACCTTCTGGAAAAGAGAACTACAGTTCTGTCATGACTCATGACTGCACATTTCTATTTTCTCTGGCTTGTACCATCTTGCCCTCTGCAATAAATTTGACAGGCTCAATGATGGTGGACAGACGACAGCAGTTAAACTAACAAGCTCTTTATTGTCTTGTGCAATACAGAATCAGACAGTGCTGCTTGCCATGCTCTGGTATTCACTCTTACTGTAATACAAACTGATTTGGCATACAGGAAACTTACAGGGGTGGGCAGACCTAATGTTTTGTCCAGACAGTGGCTCTTCCTGAGTGTGCGGGGGGATGGTTGATTTATCCTGAGTGCATTGATTAGCTTGGTGCGCAATGAATATTTCATACTTGAACATATAGTCATATATTTAACATAAACAAATATTTGACTGTAAAAAATAAGGTTTGAATAAAAACCCTAGGTGCCTTTACACCTCTATTGAATGTACACATGTTGAATCACACAACTCTGACTTTAAATTCAAATTAACTTTAGATCAAATATGTCTTATTATTACATACAGAGTGGCTGGCTAACTGAAAGAACTACAAGTGAAAAGCTTGCCAAGTGGGGTCAACAACGCGCTCCTTTCCTATTCGTTGCCGCCCGGTCAGAGTTCACCAATGTTGAAACTCCATGCACTGAACATGTCAATGCTGTCGATGCGCCGTAACGGGAAGCCCCCCCCCCTTTGCGCCCATAGAATCTAAGTGGATGGGACTCGTCTGTGTCTGACACGTAGGGGTGACTGTGCCCTATAAACTATTCCTACAGGCTCCAAAAAGCCCCCCTCTAGCCAAAGTGTAGAGAAAACCATGTGTCACGGAGTAAATATGGATTTAAAGGGACACTACACAAAGCATTCAAACCTAATACAGTATATAATGGATTTACTAAATACCAGTTTGTTGTTTATGGAGGAATCAATTACACAGTGTGAACTTAGTTACTGACATTAAAATCATCTGTATCGTTCAAAATGTCTCCTTGCAACAGGTGCTGCTGGTAGAAATGGCTACCTGGAGGTCTTGATGAAGATGGCTGAGAAGAACAAGAAGATGATGTGGGGGTAAGAGTTCTATTTGTGAGGGATGATTATGATCATGAGACTGAGAATGAGTTACAAAAATGTGTGCTGCCTGTGAGTAATCTTCCAACTTCTTTCGTTGGTTTTCAGTTGGCTGTGGACAGAGGCTGGAGCTCAGATGGATCTGGAGACCTCTCTGGGTATTGGCGGGTTTGGCTACCCCGCTATGGCCGCCATCAACACCCGCAAGATGAAGTTTGCTCTTCTCCGAGGCTCCTTCAGCGAGACTGGCATTAATGACTTCCTCAGGTAGAGGGCGCTACAGCCTAAATGTTATAAATGAAATTGGTATAACAGGGTGTCACTGGTACACAGCATGAGACTTGTCTGGTCTGATTGAATCCTTTGTGGCTTTTGTAGGGATTTGTCTGTGGGCCGTGGCTCTACTGCTACTATTGGAGGTGGCGCCTTCCCCAAGATCAGCAAAGTAGATGCCTGGGATGGGAAAGATGGAGAGGTAGGTTGGAAAGACTAACGATTAATACGTTTACATGTCGGCTGGTGTCTAGAGACCCTGCCATGACCAGAAGGTTCACAGATTAGATCCCAGCCACATCCACTTTCACTGTAACATGCACAAGTGTTCAAGTGGAATGGAAAGAAACTTAACTGCTCTAAAAATTGCAAAATATTCTCTGTCCATATTGAATCAAGGAATTCTGCAATTTCTGTCATACATTTAAGAAGAGGCCTGTTTCTGGCATAGAGTAGGAGCACTGTAAGACACTGTATGTCAGCTAACATGTTATGTTAGCTGTTCTATATTTACAGTAATTCTCTATGTTTCGTCTTGACTGTAGAAGAAGAGCCCAATATGTAGACTTAAAACGTGAAAGTCTGACAAAAATCGAAAATATACCTCTTTCGCTAATCTAAAAATGCGTTTGGACAGGAATCTATGAGCATGGAAGTGCGTATGCTACCTTATTTGTGTATCTATAATTTCATCTTGAGTCATTTGTCCTTCACAGCTTCCCGTAGAGGAGGACTACGACCTCAGCGACGTGGACCTCGACGACGATGAACTTGGCAAGGATGAATTATGAGCCAAACGGGGCTAGGGCTGATCCAGACTGGCCTGGTTTGTTCCGGTCTGGACTGGCCAGGCCCTGTGCAACCCGCCTCTCCTCTCCTGTGGATGAATGGGAGGCCAGGTCACTCAGTTACTGAAATACTCCAGAAGAGTCTTAACATCTTTCTTGTCAGTCAGAGGGGGTGGGGGGACGCGGCCTCCAGTGAACTCTGCTCACAGACCTGCTGAATGTTAGATGCTGCACAGTTCTACTGGTCCCGCCCTCTGGGGGAGAGAGGGGAGGAGTTCAGTTGAAGTCGTTTTCAGACATTGTCCTCTCTTTTCTCGTTTAGCCAGCCCCCGTGTCGGCCATCTTATTGTGGTCATTTTCAGTAAGGCTGCACAATTGACTGGAAAGAATAAAAAAATCTTGATTTTTATGTCTCACAATTACATAATCGTGAAACCTGCCAATTAATCCTAACTTATTTGATTGGCTGTTGCAACTTGCCCTGGCCTCGTCAACACAACCTTGTGCAACCCATCTCCCCATCCTTCAGGCTCACAGAGGCAAAATACAATCACAAGAGGTCATTACAATTTGTCCAAAGAGATATGGCACAATGAGCTACAAAGGCATTTGGAAAATTATATATATTTTAAAAATACATATGTATATAATTATCTTTAATCGTGATTATAATATTAAGCAAAATAATCAAGAGCCATAGCCTAATTGTGCAGCCTTAATGTTCAGAAACACTTACATGCCCAACCTGATGTGACTTATGTATTTTTTGTAATTCATTTTGTTTGTGGTTTTTAATTCAGTGGTGGAGAATATGTTGATGGTTTTGCAGCGTGTCTGTCCAGGACAAGAGGAGGGGATACAGTTGGGAGTTTTTGTGTAGATTTTTCTTACACAACTTTATTTCAATTGAAAACAAAATGACATTTTTGTTACAAAAAATAAAAAGGAATAAAAATAACCACTGCCTTCTAATTCATGTAAACTGTGTTACAATATCAGAAATATAAAGATCACGGAGTGCATGCAATACTAAAGGCATATCGAGAATCATATTGAGTACTGTTATAGAATTTTACCAAGTAACATTTCAGTTTTATTTCAAATATTTCACTCGATGTCTCGCTATGGGAGAGCGCCCTCCGGCGTGATCACACAGAAGTACACCTTCATAAACTTCCAGACAATTCTATTGGCTGGACTGACCTTCCTCTGACTGGAGGTCCCGCCCTCATCCTATATCAGTCAGTGGAGGGTCATTTTCCCTAATTCAGTTTCTCTTCTCGTTCGCGATCGAGGAAGCACCTTCTCAGTCCACCTTATGAAGTCAGTACGGCGAAAGTCTCAACAGGACAGGATAATATCCCGGACCGCGAGACGCTACTGATGGTAGGTGTTGACTTTTCTTTACAAAACCTGCTAGGAACTTAATACGTTCCATAGCCAAGCTTAATAAGCTAAAAAGAAAGCATAGTCTGCTTACATAGTAATCGTGATTCGAAGGACGAGTTTAATACACTCTCCCTAGTCTCACCCTGATTACTAGCCACAGCTAGCCCTGAGCTAGCTGTAAAGAACAACACGCCAGTATAATATACTCGGCCCCAGTGTTTGTTTCTTTCAAGCCTAGCAGCAGGTTGCCAGAGGGAGAGCCCTGAGCTCTCCTCAGCCCCACAGACTGCTAGCCACAGTTAGCCACGAGCTAGCTAGGGAAAAACAAACATGTGAGCATAGTCCGCTCAACCCCTGTGTTTTCGTTTTTTCCCTCCTCCCTGTTCTGTTCCCTAAAGCTTAAAACGCTTAACGTGAACGTGGCCTCCACAACTCTGAGGAGCAGGACCGGGTCCAAGAGCCCCGGTCCCGCAGAAAAGAGTGCGGGACGCCACCGGGTAGTATCATAATACTACCGGCTAGCGTAGCATGTCGTCACCGAGAGCTTAACAAGCTCCCACTAGCGACACTTCTTGCAGGCTACCATGCTAACACAGGGTAAACACGACATTTTAACATCGTGTTTTTCTCCAGGGTGACTTCTCACCCACAAGCTAACACCGAGTAAACACACCAGCGTCGTCCGCTCTTAGTGTGCTTTCTCCGGGTCAGCTCTGCACGCCACCAGCTAGCGCCATAAGATACCAGCTAGTTTTTAGCATGTTGTCACCAGTGAGCTTAATAAACTCCCACTAACAACACGTTTGGCAAGCTATAGCAAACACGACAGCGTCCCTGCTGTACATTGTGGTTTTTCTCCGAGGTGGTTCTTAGCCAAGAGCTAAAACACTGAACAAACACACCAGCGTTTACACTCTTAAATGTGTCTTTTCTCTGACCAGCTTAATACGCTACCAGCTAGCTTAGTGCGTTGCCATCGGTGAAGCTTAACAAGCTCCTACCAGCAACACGTTACACACTGCGTGCTGACACAGAGTAAACACGACAGCATAACCTGCTTCACATCGTGTTTTCTCCCAGAGGTGGTTTTAGCCACGAGCTAAACACCGGGCAAACACCAGCGTAGTACGCTCCTACTGTATTCCTTCAGAGACAGCCCTGTACGCCGCCAGCTAGCATAATATGCTACCGGCTTGCTTAGCACGTTGCCATCGGTAAGCTTAGCGCTCCCACTAGCAACACGCTTTGCACACGACGTGCTATCACTGAGTAAAAACATGACAGCATCACTGCTCCACATCGTGTTTTCGTCTCTAAAGTGGCCTCGTAGCCACGAGCTAAAACCGAGCAAACACACTAGCGTTAAACGCTCCTAGTGTTTCTCTTTCAGCTCTGCAAGCCACCAGCTAGCATCATAAACTACCAGCTGGGCAGGCTACAGTTAGCTACACGCTAACACCGACATCGTGTTGTTTCTCTGGGACAATAAAAGCTTAGAACGTTTTTCTCCCATACACGACTCCCCTGTTTACAGACCTTGCCACAAACAGGCTCCACGCGTGTTGTGAACAATGACCGCTGCAGTCCAGCAACGAAGGGACCCCTGTCCCTCGAAAGAGTGCGGGGTCTGCGGGAATAGAATGTCGGGTCACGACGAACACAACTCATGTGTTATTTGCCTGGGACCAACCCACGCAGCCCGAGGGCCGTGTGAGGAAGGTCCGTTCCGCATAGGCATGCAGACTAACCGAACCTAGGTTCGTCAGAAAAGCGGGCCAAACATTTCCAGTCCCTTCTACACCAAGTTAGGAAGAGGACATGGACGAGGGCCAAAAGTTACTCCGGGGTACAGAATATGTCCCCTATAACCAGGTCATTGAGCAGGCGACTGGCCAGTAAAACGAGCCTCTCCCCACGACTCATACTCGACCTCGAGTTGCCAGCGGCGTAGCCTATAGCCACAAGCCGCAGCCAGTATGAGAGAACGGTTTTTAATGCCTACTCCTGTTGGCAACCAGCACTGGGGCAACAGTTGACGTGTCCTGGGCTGAGCCCTACTCTTCCGCTACCCGTGGAAGAAGGGGTTGCCACACACCTCACGTCAGAAGCCACGGCTCTGACACGAGAGCCCAAATCCATTGCGAAGCACGCGTCGCCTAAATGGCAGGCGTTCTTGCTTGCAGTTTACAGGCCAGGAGGAGCACCCTAGCCAGCCAGAGGCAGGCCTCGGGTAGCTACTCTACAAGAGTGAAATACAGAAAGGAGAGGGACATGGCTGGGACTATGTCAGGAGGAGACGGTGGACACTGCCTCCCCCTCTCTCTCTGGTGGTCCTGGAGTTCTGGTGACCGGGCGGGGCGAACACGCTCCACCGCCCGATGGAAAAGAGAATGACTTTACACACTATACATTATGTGGATAATGTTGTGTAAGTATAAACATGAGTTACGACTGTAACCCAGGTTCGCTGATACTATGACCAATATGTCTCCTTGGCAAGACATCAGAGTGGTTATTAGAAATTGAACCCTCTCTACCTGTTTCTCCAATAAAATTCAAACCGTTACAGCCTGAATTTCAGGGGCACGGCGAAAAGAAATGAAACAGGACAAAACCAGAACATAAGGGACACACGCTCGCTACCACAGAGGTCTCACAGACACTTCAGGGTAGCGGGGCGAATACTCGCCATGAAGAGAGGACGATTACGCCCTGTCCCAAAGGGAACGGCTCACGGTCGACTCTGTTCAACCACTATATGGCGCCACGGCACCACAATCGAGCCTAACCAGTGTTGTAGGAACCCCACTGTATGATATTTGGAATGGATAAGGTGCAACACACCACAGTAGGTGCTGCACTCTAAATCCAGGGATGTATACTACAGTTCGCCTCGAGACCTCCCCAGGCTAGTGGAAGCGATCTTCCCTTAAGCAGGGGACAGGCGGGCGATTTTCTACAGGAAGATAATTCTCCCTGCTAAGAAGACGAACTGTACAGGAAATACCCAGAGACCAAGCTAACAGCGGCTCTACTCGTGCTATTCCTGGTCAAAAAAGAATGGGGGGGGGGCTGCGTCCGATACTGGACCTAAGAGCCCTCAATCAGTATCTAATGGCGTTCAAATTCAGGATGTTATCAAATCCGTCTCTCCGCATGGTGCGTCAGAGAGACTGGTTCACATCGATAGACCTGAAAGACGCCTATTTTTATGCTCTTTTTTACCCACCACACAGAAATCTCTGTTGTTAGGGTTCTGAGGTTAAAATTACGAATACACGGTGCTACCGTTTGTAACGTCCTCAGCCCAGAGTATTTGTCGAATTCACGCAGGTTGCGATTGGCCCTCTGAGGAGAGAAGGCACTCGCATAGCGTCTTACATAAGATGATGGGCTGCTACAAGCCGACTCAAGGATCAGCGGCAAGGCAGCATACTCAGAAAGTGGTGTCTCACCTACTGAAATCAAGTTTTCAGGATCAACTGCGTGTTGGTGCCTGCACAAACAGCGAATTTCACAGGCAGGACTCTGAACTCACTATTGTTCAAAGCCAGCCCGCCACTGAAAAGGATCAGTCCTTTTTGTCCTGCCTGGCACAATTTTGCACGGGCCGGAGGGTCTCCTTCAAAATGTGCATGAGAATGACAGGTATGATGGCCTCAGCCGTATCGCTAAGACGGCTGGGCAGTTGCGGTCGTGTGTTGGTCAATGGTCACAAAGGAATGTGTGACAGCGCTGTGTCGCTGGAGGAATCTGTGATTCCTCTCAAGACGACTGGTCTCTGCACCCGGAGATACCAGGACGGGTCTGGGATCGTTTGATCGCCCCCCTGGTGGATCTTTTGCCTCACTGGAAGACACGGGATGTCCGTTGTTCTTCTCAGTGGAGGGTGTGGTGCCTCTGGGTCGAAATGCACTAGTGCACAAATGGCTCGGAACTCTTTTTACGTTTTCCTCCGCTGTCCCTGTTGGCTCCCACACTCATGAGAGTGAGGGACCAGGGGCTGATGGTGATACTGGTGGCCCCAGAATGGGGTCACTGGGTGTCAGTCGAACCTGTCCTGTACGACCGCTCGTGGCTACTTCCGTTACGCAGAAACATGCTAACGCTAGTAGGGGACGAGTTAATTTGTGACCAGAACATCTGACTCTCTGGGCTCAGCCCATGAGGGGATGAATCTGAGTACAGAGGGGTTACTCCAGAACGGTTTGAGATGAGGTGCGAGAAATCGCACCCTATATAGGCGTCTCGCACTGTGCCGTTCCAAACCCATGTCCATTAAGTCCTTCTGCAGGACTTAGTGGATAAGGGCAGAGTTTTTTCCACAATAAAAGTCTACTTGGAGGCTATCTCAGCCTGCCGTATTGCTTGAGGCCGAGACGGTGGGTCAGCACTGCCTGATTTGTCGGTTCATGAAGGGACCAAACGTCTCTTCCCGAGCCTCTGTGTCAGATTGACAGAACAACTGTCAATCAAGACTGTGTTACTGATGGCTTCAGTGACTACTGTAGAGCTCAGTGATCTTCATGGACTGTCAGTACACGGGGAGTGTACACAGTTCAAGGAAGGGACTACAAGGGTGGTTGTCAGACCCAGACCTGGGTGTGGGCTAAAGAACCCCTTGGTACCAAGTGTCCTTGTGACCTTTTAATGCGTTTTCATCCGCCTCCTTTCGCCTCATGAGAGGATGAAAGGTTACATTGCCTTTGTCCGGTTCGGGCTTTGGAAATGTGCATTGGCAGATCTAGGGCTTTGAGAAAGTCAGATCAGCTATTTGTGTCATGGGCTCCACGGATAGTGGACTAGCCCAGTGCATAACAGACACTTTCCCACTGGATTTTAGAGGCTATTCAGTTAGCCTATTACAGTGGTGGGATGCTGCCCCAGTGGGACTGTGGGCACATTCTACAAGGGAAATAGCGACATCATGGGCCCTCTTCGGGGGGGTCTCCATCTGAGATGTCTGCAGTGTGGCATGTTGGGTTAGGCCTTGACATTTGCCAGGTTCTACAGTTTGGACGTAACTGCAGCCCCTGTGGCGCATACAGTACGGTCCTTAGTGTAGCCTCCAGACACGGGGATCATGCCCCTAGGCTGGTTACTCTGGACTTCGAGATAACAATCAGGGAGTGTATTATATCTCCCATAGCGAGACATCGAGTGAAATATTTGAAATAAAACTATAGGTTACTGGACGTAACCCCGGTTTTATGATAATATAAGCGAGATGTCTCGAAAGACACCCTTCTTGTTTACGAACGAGAAGAGAAAGGTTATCTTGAATTAGGGAAAATGACCCTCCACTGACTGATATAGGATGAGGGCGGGACCTCCAGTCAGAGGAAGGTCAGTCCAGCCAATAGAATTGTCTGGAAGTTTATGAAGGTGTACTTCTGTGTGATCACGCCGGAGGGCGCTCTCCCATAGCGAGACATCTCGCTTATATTATCATAAAACCGGGGTTACGTCCAGTAACCTATAGTTTTTCTCTTTGAGTGACATAACAAAATGGGAAGATAATACCTGCAAGTATATTCCTATTGGTACAAATATGGCACTTGACAAAGTAAAAACACTTTTAAAGTGAGAGCATTTCAAAGTAAAGTATATACAGAATGGCTTAATTGAAGAACATAATCCACTGGGCAGTGACAGAGGAGGGAGCCACATCCATGCAACATGGAGAACTATTTGATAATGTAAACATTAAGACATTAAGCGAATATGAAAACACCAAAAGGTAATGGCGTGGTGAACAGAACCTCCGTCAAGTTAACACCATTAGCTGTATGCATGCAGGTGTGGGTTTTGTCTGTGTATTTGGATTAATGCTTTAACAAGATGACAATTAACCATGCTTAGTTGACTGGAGCCCCCCAGGGCTCTAACTATACTATCAATGGAATGAATGGATGGATGCATACTTAGGCAGAGAGAGAGAGAGAGAGAGTGTGTGTGTGTGTGTGTGTGTGTGTGTGTGTGTGTGTGTGTGTGTGTGTGTGTGTGTGTGTGTGTGTGTGTGTGTGTGTGTGTGTGTGTGTGTGTGTGTGTGTGTGTGTGTGTGAGATAGCGATAATGTCTATTTCAGCATCTATCTGTCCCAGTCTTTCATTCTCAGAACTGACGAGATGTGCCCTGGTCAGATTGCAGTAGCCTGACAATGGAGGGGTCACTTTTGGCACCTCTAATGAACTCTTCCAGCGACAGCCTCCCTGTGGAGGAAGAACACACAACACATTACAGCCTAAATACAGTATAGGGCAAACTTATTGACATAATATCCCATGATGGAACTGGAGTTTTAATCTTGGTGGACATGGTCCTTTTTATTTAAGCCAGCAGGTGACGCTGTTGCATCAATTTAACTTCTTAGCCAAGAATTCAAGTGTGCTGGATGATGGTCTTTCCCCCCTGATTTAGTAGCAGTAGTTGACATCACATAAACCATACACACACCATTTGCTGGGGGTCCCCAGCAAAATGAGGAACAGTTTAAACACTTTACGCCCTATTTTTTTTTGTCAGCTATTTGAAAATAGCCGATCTACATGCTCACAACACATTGCGATGCATTGTGAGCTTGTAGATTGAGAGATGTTGACAAATGCTGATAAATCTTCTCTTACAGAGGTCCCTGGCACACAATCTTCTCAAATGGAGGTCTGACATACAGTATTAATTTAGGGTCCTTTACATGAACATGTTGAGAACCACTGCCATACACTAATAAATCAGGCTTTGGAGTTGAAAGTTTCAAGCACATTGCACTTCTGACCGCACCCAGTCTGTAATGACACAGCAGAGTTGCATTCAGCCTCTCTCTCTTTCTCTCTCTTTCTCTCTCTTTCTCTCTCTCTCTCTCTCTCTCTCTTGTCATGTATGTTAATGGTGATGCATTGAGCATCAGAGGCCCTATCTTGCATGGCGCCTCATCCCTTATGCCTAATCTTATTAGTAATTTTGTATTTATTTTGAAAAAAATTTAAAATAATGAAAATAGCCAATCTACAAGCTCACAACGCGTCGATGTAGCTATTTTCAATATTTTAAAATGTTTCCCAAAATAAGGGATAATGCCCAGGTTCCAGTTGCCACTATGGTTGCTGAATAGGCAACTGTGTCTCCTCTTAGCAGAATTGTCATAAATTAAAGGTTCATAAACATGTTTGAGTAAAATTGAGAATGCTACTGATAAACTACATTAGAATGACATTGAAGTGTTTTTTAGGTGTTTAGGCTTTGTTTCTTTTAAAGTTTTGTAAAAAAATGTATTCATGATTTGCTTTTACATCAAAACTCATCAATAAATATTTACAATCAGTGAGCTATGTCATATAATACTGTAGTGTTGTTTTAGTTTTTTACGTCAAACATATGTCAAAGGCTGGTGCAAAACATTGTTGGAAGGAAATTCAACCAGAAAAACTTTGGAAACCAGTGTAAAACATTGTCAAATTGAAGGCACGCCTACCCAAGTATTTTGCACAGCTGATGGAAAACACCTGCTGTGACATCACTGAGTGGTTGTTTGAAGGGCAATATGTTTGAAAGTGTCAACCCAGAGCAGTGCAACAGACGTTTTCTGCCTTTTGTGTGGATTTACACTTTACAGAGAGGAATATATATAACATATATATATATAACACTAGATGCACTTGTGGGCTGTTAATGTGAGTGTGTAAACAGCCATGACTACAGTAACTAAAAACATCCCTAAGATACCCCATCCACGATGGGTTGATGAGAAAGTGTTCAAAACTAGCTGGAAAATCAAGCAAGAGGGGAGAGCCACAAATGAACAATGGATATCTTAACACAATCCCAAACTGAAGAAGCTGGCGTACAGCTGCAATGTTGGTGAGTTTAACATCGTTAAATCAGATCGGACTTTTCTGTTTGGATGTATGGGCTGTCAAGGGTTGGTATTGCAACTCTAGATTCCAGATATTAAAAACAGGATCTAAGAGTTGCTTGCGGCTAGAAAGCTGCATGAGACTAAGCTAATTCAGGTTAGTTCATGGTAGGAAGATAAAGTGAAAGTCAGGTGGGTTTGGCTCTGGCTGGCAGGTGTAACATCTTCAAATTACAATGTAGCCGAGTTTGGATGGATTTATGCTGTTTATGACGTGTATTTGTTCTGCTTGTCTGTTCCCTGGTTGCTGGGGAAACTTGTTAGCTCTCACTCCATAAACATTGGCACTTCATCGGTTCTTCAGTGGTTCTTTGAGATGGTTGTGGTGCTATATAGCACCTCAGTGTATTTCAGTGGTTTCACATTGACATTCAAATATAGTTGACTACTTTACAAACATTTAGATATGTCTGTGTGTCTTACCATCATTGTCAACATCCATCTGTCTGAAGATCTTATCTGTCCTTTTCTCTGGTGTTGATTCATCTTCAGGCATCTTCATCACTGATGACACCATCTTGTATATTGCCTGTAGAGGATGGGGGATAAGTGAGCATTTCCATGATCATGTATAGCAGGGATCTTCAACGTTTTTCAGGCCAAGGACCCCTTAGCTGAGAGGGAGATTAAGCAGGGACCCCCTACTACATGTTGTATAAAATTGCGTTACAGATTCAACGTTTTCATTGATTTCATATATAGCTTCATAGACTTGTTTGACAGCACTATGATCAATGTTGTGTAAAATAATGTTTATCTCATTCACATTTTTCATATTCTAATGTGTATTTTCTGACATTTAACAACTTAAACCCCAATCTGGGAACCCATCGCCAAATGAAAAGGAAAAACAGCGCCCTCTGCTGTTTTTTGGGGCGGTGTAGCCGCCCCCTATAAGTGAGTTTTGGACAATTCATTGCTAATAATATTAACATTTTCCTCATCTTTATTAACCAGGGTAAATCACATTGAGATTTCTAGTTTCTTTTTCAAGTGGGCAATGCTTGATACACTGTTACTTGTACACACATTCACACCTGGGAGCTGGCCATTTACAAACACACTGTTATATGCTTACTTTAAGCGACTTGGGCTTGTCTGTAGTTGCTTATTTGGACTTCCTTCCTACCTAACCGCTTGTTTCTCTTGCAAAATCTGGCAAAACTGATTCACACATACACTGATTCCTAAGCAGCTCCACTGGAGCAGTTTTAGAGTTAGGTGTCTTGCTCAAGGGCAGTTTTACTGTCGCATATCCAATTTCAAGAGGGATTATGTTAATGCTGCTAGAGCTAATGTTCTATTTCATATTCTATGTTTTGTTATGCTACAAAAATAGCAAATGGTATAATGCACATTAAGGAGTATAACATAAATAATAACAAAAGCATATAGTCGCGGCCATTGTGACCAGGGAATTGTTTTTCCTCCCAAACCTAGTGGACTGAGCTAATATTGATATGGCCCAGGCAGCAGTTCAGTTAACCATGTTGGAAGAGTAAATATAGCCACTTTGATAAGAGGAATACAAATAGAAAGGACAGCCTGTATCCATGATGAAAATTGAAAATATCATATGACTTTAGATTTAGAAAAGGAACAATAACATATTGTTTATGAGTATAAAAAATATTGGACAATTTGCTTGGACCTATTAGGCCCTGCCTGCATTCACTGTAGTTTTAACATACTGAGAATTGTTGAGCAACACAAATACATTTTACACTATACATTTTCTAAAAAATAAAAAAAAAATAATTACAGATTTCCATAGGATCTGTTTGAATACCTAATAAATGCACTGATCAGGTTACACACTAAGGTTCACAACCTGTGGGCTGGGGCATATTGCTATGTGTGAAACGAAGCGTATGCCTCATTTACATTAGTTTCATTTTGTGCCCACCAAATATATCTGATCTACAAGCTCACAACACGTCACGCTGTGATGTATTGTGAGCTTGTAGATCAGACATATTTGGTGCAGCTCTAGCAGGTGGCGCACAGCCAACCGCAAGCTGGTTCTTTAAGGTGATGGCACCTGACACTCTGATTGGTTTTACTAATGTAACGCCCCAAACACACCCATGACTAATTCAGGGCCCTTTATGCCGGGCGCAGACACATGGCACCCACATTTAGCATCCTCTAGATACTACAATTGCGCTAGACACACCCCCACGGCAGAAGTTAAGACGATGCGCCATGGTGTAAAGTTCCGCCATTAAAATAGGGCCTTTGGTCTTAATTTAACTCCAAATAGTGTACAAATGGAACAAAGGGTCCATTTGGTTTCGTTTGTACACTCTTCAGACTTACAGTAAATGAACACTGGGATTGTATTGTGTGTCCTCTGAAAAACATAACATTTCCCCACCTGCACGATCTCCAGCATCTCTGCACGGCTGATGTAGCCATTACCATCCAGGTCATACATGCTGAAGGCCCAGCGCAGCTTCTGTTCCAGGCCGCCACGAGATGTCACACTCAACGCAATGATGAATTCCCGGAAGTCTATGGTGGCATCACCGTTGGTGTCAAAGGTGCGGAAGACGTGCTCTGCGAACTTTGATGCGTCTCCGTATGGGAAAAAGTTGGCATAAATCTTCTTGAACTCCTCAACGGTGAGGTGCCCCGTAGGGCAATCCTTGAGGAAGCCGCGGTACCACTCCTGCAGCTCATGGTCCGAGAATTCTGTGTTTTCCCTCAGGTCGTTCAGGACCTCAGGACGGAGTTTGCTGTTCTGTTTTCCCATGATGCAATGCTCTTTCACAGACAGACAGACCTGGTCTCCTACAATACTTCTCTACTCTATGGACGTGGTCTCCTACAATACTTCTCTACTCTATGGACCTGGTCTCCTACGGTACTTCTCTGCTCCAATGGACCTGGTCTCCTACGGTACTTCTCTGCTCCAATGGACCTGGTCCCCTACACTAGTTCTCTGCTATACTCCCCGACGTCCCCGGCTGCCTGGTTTCCTCCGATCCTGTGGGAGAGAACAATTTTCTCATTAATATCCTTGTGTGAATTACATAAATGATTCATTGGCTCAATAAATCCTCACCGTGTGCAGTGTTTTATAATAAAACTTGTGTGTAAGATTAATTACGGTGAGCCAAGTGGTGATGTCATCAAGTGGGGATTTATATGAAGCAAAAAGATAAGATTACAGACTACAATATCCCAATGCCCCTCTCAGTGGGCTGAGAAGTGGTCTCTATGTGGATGCAGTTTTAATCGTCTGGCATTGATAATTTATCGACCATTCACCGCGTGGTGGATGGATGCATGTCTTAAGGCATAGCAAGTCTCGGTAAAGATAGTTTCTCAAAGGTCAGAGGGATACTCGTGGCCGTTACTTTACTGTATGAGCTTCATTGATTAAATATAATGATCAGCACATGTACATAGACATACTACACATGCATATGTGCACTGATATCTGATAATCAAGTATGGTGACTTGGTATGTGAAGGCCAACTCTCATTCATAACAAGCCAGATACAGAGAAACTCTGCATCTGGCTAAAAACAAAAATACAAATGAAAGGGATATGGATATGGTCATGATGTGCAGAATCTTGAGGACAATGCATTCCTTTTGCCTTTGGTTTATGTGCCTTATGTAAATTCTGTCTCCATGGTAACATTTAGAACATTGTGTTTATTTGTGTATACATATTCGGGATTGGGACACGAGGGCGCACATAAACAGCTTATCCTGAGGAAGAAACATAAGCAGGACATTAACTGTTGGATAGAAAATCACTGTGCAGTCATCACACTCATTGAAGTGCAGACAGTAAGTTACCAGTTTCCAGTTACACCACCACCTTTCCAGTTACCTGGAAAGGTGTGTGTGTGTGTGTGTGTGTGTGTGTGTGTGTGTGTGTGTGTGTGTGTGTGTGTGTGTGTGTGTGTGTGTGTGTGTGTGTGTGTGTGTGTGTGTGTGTGTGTGTGTGTGTGTGTGTGTGTGTGTGTGTGTGTGTGTGTGTGTGTGTGTGTTGCCGTGGGTACATGCGTGTGTGTGTGTGCTGTTGGTTGAAATTTCTCATGGGGGTAGTGGGAAGATTAACAATTTTTCCAGACAATTTTCCTCAATAACAACAGCCAGAGGGATTGATACTGTGAAATATCGCATTAGTAGGAGCCATTAAAAATAACATCAGAGCTGTGCAGCCTGCGCAGCTACAGTAATTTGAAGCTATGGTGATCAACAACGTAGTGGTAATACCAGACAGTGTCAGAATCGGGTTTAGTTGTCACATCAAAGGTTTACAGGTGTAAAGAAGTGGGTGGAATTCTTTATATGCGCTCCATGATTTTGTAGTATTCTGTGAGAAGAGTATAGAGGTAGACCGTAGAGTGAGAATAGAAGGGAAAGAGATAGAAACAGGTTTGAAGTAAACAAATAAGATATGACCATAGTGTATATTGTATACTGTATGTGATAGTTGGTATATATATGGTGTGTAGGACATTGACATATATGACTCGCTTCACAAAGCAAAGAGTTTAGCCTATTATTTCTTTTTTTTCATCTTTCTTTTTTGCAGCAAAGAGAACGATCTGAGAAACATGACCTCAAGCATTCTTTAAAGATATGTGTGTGCTGTAACTGGGTGGGACAATAAAGAGAGATGTGGGAGTACGAATGGAGTAACAAGAGAAATCGTTTCTGGTTATACTAAACAGGCTGCTCTTCCCATTTGCACACAGCGTGAGTTTGATGACATATTGATCCATCTGAATAACTTCTATCTCGCCTATCTATGTTGCCATAGGAGCTCATTGGAGAGAGAGACAAAGAGTCACAAGAACAGTCATCGTCTCTCTTTTGTCCCTGTTCCAATTATTGAAAAGCTATTGGCACCAGAATGATCTACCAAAGATGGAGTCTTTTATGTGCACAGGCACCTCATTTCTCATACAGCCATGTGGATGTAATTTCCGGCAATTTCATTGATCAGAATTGTAGTATGCTGTGGAGATTAGAGGGATGGGCAGATTTAGGAGAACAGTGACTGATACAAACCCTTGACAATGTCTTTAAGGCTTCAAATCATTGAAAGTAATGCCCCCCCCCACACACACAGTCATGCAGTGTCCTCTTCCGTCATTCTATACAACAAGATCCTTCCCAACCAAGCACATCATGCACAAACACACACAGCCCTGAGACCCATGCCCCTTCCGTTCTAATATACATGATCCTTCTATCCAATCGCGCACACACACACACACACACACACACACACACACACACACACACACACACACACACACACACACACACACACACACACACACACACACACACACACACACACACACACACACACACACACACACACACACACACACACACACACACACACACACACGTGTGCACGCACACACACCTTCCGTCCTAGCATGCAACAGGATGAGGAAGTAGGCTGTGCCTCCACAGGACGGGGTCACATGGACTTTTCCAGGACAGCTCACTGCGCTGCTGGCAGAGCTGGACCAGACATAAATACGGGCGTCGCTATTTATTCCCCTTACACACAAAGCCACATGAAACGCTACAAAAATTCCATTCTGGAACATTGAAAAGTGCTGTGTTGATGTTTTACTGGGCCTCTGTGTCATGTTCCCAAAAGGAGATAGTATAAATAGTTGTTCTTACAAAACGGACAAATATAATCAAATGGAAAAACTATCACTTCTCCGTGGGTTGACTAAAGGGACTGGATGACTTCCCTCCCCCAGAATGTTTTCATATCATTTGGGCAATTGCGCCTTTCATAAGTACACTAGATTTGATAAAGAGAGCTAAGGATGGAAGGATAGTTATGGCAGCAATTCGCAAGGTGAACTTTTAAACAGGTCTAATGGATAATGGTTGCCTCCTCATTGTTAATTTCATAACACGGGCACATCTAGCTGCCAGGAAAACATATTGATATAATTATCCCTCCCTACACACACACACACACACACACACATGCACACGCACACACAGACACATATATAAGGCTGTGTTTGCAGGGCAGAATAACATTTTACGAGTGTTTCCACAGCTGGGGTATTTATAGGCGAATGTTGAGCTTCCATGTGAATTGTGTGTGTGTGGTTAGAAAGCGAGAGAGCTGTGTGTGTGTGTGTGTGTGTGCGTGTGTGCGTGCTTGCGTGCGTGCGTGCGTGCGTGCGCACGCATTCACCCATACATTGAATATGTAACATTGTCAAGTGTGCACAGACTTGGAGCGCTGCTCGACGTACAACAGCCCGTTGGGAAATTATCCAGCACCATGTGTTGAGTCTTTTCAGTTCTCCACAATTACACAGCAACAGGCTCTCCCTTGTCACTCTGTCACTACATTAAACTGCCTTGCTGCAACCCCCCGCCACCTCCGTGCATGGCTGCACGTTCCACTTCTTCCATTGGGGCCCAGCCTGATTTATACTTTGTTGTACGACAGTTGAGCATCCCTTAGCTAATTAGACAGTTTCACATGGGCTCCGAGCTCATGCGTCCCTTCACTCTCTCACGACTGGTGTTCCTGTGACACCTTTGACCATCAGAGTTTCACAGTGCCTGCCTCCTTCCCCATATGGAAATTATAATAATATATAGTATGGTGGGTGCCGAAAACAACTGAAAACAACTGATCTTGGCGGCAAGCGACGCCGTCACGCGATGGAGTATAAATTAAGCTTAAGCCTTTGTAGTTTCTATAAACTCAGAGAGAGAGAGAGAGAGAGAGAGAGAGAGAGAGAGAAATGGGCAATTATATAGCCTACAGGCACCCATGCACTCATGTAAACACACAAACGCATGCATGAGCGCACATACACACACACACACACACACACACACACACAAATAGGGAGGCAGCCATATGCATTCATTTGACTTATAACAAATAATTTCCAAGTAGGGTAGGGTAGCACCTCCATTAAGCATGAGCTGTGTAATCATTGTCTGTGTCACTGAGCTGTTGACAGTGCTCACTATTGCACATGGAAGTGGTGTATAGGTCAACTCCGGGCTCTATAGTGTCAAAGGAATCTTTCCAGTGTGTGTGTCCGGGGGAAAAAAGAATCTCATCCTTTGGTTCAGCTCTTTCCCCTATACTGGATAGCTGATCACTATAAAAGCAACTGCAGCCCTTTAACCATTTGGACAATTCCCAGTCTCCTCCCAGAATAGAATTGGCAGGGCATCTTAATGATGTCACGGGGTCACAGGGAACATTTCCCATCGAACAAACCCGCATAATCTGCCACTGAGAAAATATTATTCTGTCCGTCTGTATTGCAGCTCCTTTTGATAGGAAAGCAAATTGAATAAACTGATATGCTTATGGTGGTTGGAGTGAAAGCAGACATTCATTTCATGTGTCAGGGAGGCATGTTGTGCACAGGATGAGCAGCGCTGAGCTGCAGTCAGCCCAGCTCGGTGCTCGTCTGCTGGTGCAAATCCATAACGTGGGCAAAGAGTTTGGTCTGATGTGTATTACAGTAGGTGCAGGAGAAAGGGCGAGAAAATGAGCTTTCCAGGCGTTCTCGCTTTGGCAAGTGTTTCATACCAGTTTTTCTCTGAACTGCTGTCAGAGGAAACCATACATAGTATAAAGATTGAGTCCCTTGACACAACAGTAGCCAAGGCAACAGGATAGTAGTGCTCAGGAGAGAGGGAGGCGGTGCAACTAGTGATCGGAGGCACAGGGCAGGAGCTATGTGCAGATCAACATGAATACTATGTTGTTTTGTATAATAACATATATAATTTTTATTTAATCGCCAACGGATTCATCTGCACAAAAAGGATAATTTTCAAATGGTATATTCATGCATAAAACAAAAAAAAATCTCTCTGTATTTTAGGAATGAAGTAGCAATTAAGAAAACAAATCACAATTATTATATTATTAATGTGCAAATGTTAACCACCAAAGCACTATTTTATAATGTTACAAGATCTATAAGCTCACAACGTGTGATGCATTATGAGATTGTAGATCTGCTTTTTTTTGTAGAAGAATTATGAAAACTTAGGGGACATCAGGTTGAAACTGGTTAACTGAATAATAATAGGCCTATACTGCACTTTGGATATCTGAGAACATTTTATTTTTAGTTGAAAATAATATTGTAGATTCACGTATTATGACGAGAAAGTAGCTTTTATTGCCTTTCATGTGTATTTTTTATGTGCATCACTTTGTGACTTCTGTTTAGAAAAGTGCATAAATAAAGTTATTATAAAGAATTGGGATGTCCCATAGGCAAATTACCCTGCCTGGCTGCACCTTTAATATATAACCAATAGGTTTGCCAAATAATATTTATTTCTTCACTTCCATTGCCTGCAGCAGTTTTGTGTGAATGTAGGCTAATAAAGAAAGTTGCCATAACTGGTCTATCTGGTAGGTTAGACTAAGTAGTGTAAAGTAACTAAGTACATTTACTCAAGTACTAGTATTTTGAGGTATTTTTTTTACTTTACTGGAGTATTTCCAATTTTCAATGAGGAGTACTTTTACTTCTACTCCACTACATCTCAGAGGCAATTGTAGCCAATATTGTAGCCTACTTTTACTCCACTACAATTATTTGAACATTTTAGTTACTATACTTTGTAGATTTTTATTATCATTACAAAACATACATTAACCACTTCAGCCGGGCCCTATATACATTTCGGACATTTGAAAATAGCCGATCTACAAGCTCACAATGCGTCAGAATGCCACGCATTGTGAGCTTGTAGATCTGCTATTTTCAAAAGATTATTATACAAATTATACATTTTCAAAACTTGTGAAATTGGACATCCTGCATAATGAGTAGCATACTTTCCACTTTTGGTACTTTACGCACATTTTGATACCAATACTTTTGTACTTTTTTTAAGCAAATGTTACTTATAACAGCTGATTTCTACATTGCAGTATTGATACTTTTACTTAAGTAAAGCATATGAGTATACTTTTTCCACCACTGTAAGTAGCCTAAGTATTAGAACATTTGTTAAGGGGGGAAAAGCCAACATGTTAATGTAACTTACCGCTTTATGAGCTGTATGATCGTCCGGTTGATGGATGGTCTGGTAATAGAAACACTCCTCCGCTCCCTTTAGAAACGGGCTGCCGATAACTTCGCTTATTTCACACCTACTCATGAAACTCACACACAAAAACACTTTCAGAGGGACGAGTAGTTGCCTCAACCTGAACAGAGAGTTGCTTTGTAACAGGGTTATTGGTTCAGTAAGGTACGTTTTCTTTTTAAATAGGCTATAAAACGTATATACTTTTAAACCGTTAAAGAGTATAATTGCTACAGGGCAGTGGTAGTTGTATCATTTTGTAGGATGTGGCATAGAGGTCGGTTTTCATTCGACTCGCCCACTTTCATGGGGGGGGGGGTATATTTCGAGTAATTGTTATTACACACGTAATGTAATTTGCTTTCCCGGCGTAATTTGGTTATGAAATGATTTCATTATGTTGAAATTCTTGAATAAATGCAGCCGTTGAGATAAGTTATGCACTTTCTACATTTGTGGAAAACAATCCTCTGACCCCCCTCCACACGTAGAATGAAACATTCCAGATATTCGCTCCTTCCATCCTCGTATCTTCGCTGTGTGTCATGCAGTGGTGGAAAGTAAGTACATTTACTCAAGTACTGTACTTAAGTACAATTTTGCGGTATTTTTACTTTACTGGAGTATTTCCAGTTTTCAGTACTTTTACTTCACATCTCAGAGGCAAATATTGTACTTTTACTCTGATGATCCACTACACTTATTTGAACTGTAGTTACTTGCAGATATACATTATTATATTATAAAACATACAATAACCACTTAAAAGCCCTATTTTATAAACTATCTACAAGTTCACAATGTTTGGCGATGCGACGAGTTGTTGAGCTTGTATTTGGCTATTTTCAAACATTTTAGTACTTTTACTTTTGGTACTTTAAGTATATTTTGATGCCGATACTTTTGTACTTTTACTCAAGTAACATTTTGAACACATGCATTTTACTTGTAATATAATGTGGTATTGATACTTTTACTTTGGTAAAATATCAGAGTACTTCTTCCTCCACTGGTGTCATGGAAATGTAGAACCCCATTTATGACACTATTACAGATGAACTATCATCTCCCCCACATTTACACCAATTTGCTAAAATTATGTTTTCTAAAAGTTTATTTTCTTTCATAGGCCATATGGGCAGGCTACTGTTTTTAGAAGCAGATAAATGAATAGTCAGTCGTAAACATAATCAAATTATAGCCTATAGGCCTACTATTACTAATATATATATATATATATATATATATATATATATATATATATATATATATATATATATTTATTTTTTTTTATTACAGTGGAAGATAAAAAAAGAAGAAAATAATCTTATGTGTTATTACAAAACATTCTAGGATGTTTGTGTAGAAGCTAATCTACTTTGCAAAGCAAGTGGATTAATCCAAAATTGTTTATTATTATTATTATTTCTTCAAAATTTCCCCGGGCGGAGAGAGGGCTATCGATTGTCCAATTGAGAATACCAGTGACGAATGACTTCCCATGTGGTGAAGTGACGTTGCAGACATGGTGGTATGTGTGTCAGCACTTCAGAGCATTGATAAATAATTAACTCTCTCTCTCTCTCTCTCTCTCTCTCTCTCTCTCTCTCTCTCTCTCTCTCTCTCTCTCTCTGACCCTCTGAAGCCTGACACCTGTGTTTCTAAGCACATAGAGTGTTTATGTCCCCCGAATAGTGAAGCCTAGGAGGGGGAGGACTCATTGTTTCTAATTCTAACACTAATAACTTGCGTATGATTGACACAAGCTGTGTGACTGTCAAAATCATTTTTTTTGTTTTGCATATAGGCCTATTGAAGAATAGAATAATACAAATAAAAACATTATTTCTCTGATCAATATTGCAGTTACCTTTTCCCCCAATAGAGGCAGTATCGTACTACTACAACTTAAACCCCATATGGGTAACTAACCGGAGTCCCCTAGGGCTCAATTCTAGTATCTTTTCTGTTTTCTGTTATTGTGGGGAAAGCTTTCGCTGAAAATAGCAGATCGACAAGCTGCGTCCCATTGTGAGCTTGTCGATCGGCTATTTTCAGCGAAAGCTCTCCCCACAATACCGATGCTGGGGTTAAGAGGTTAATTTACAGATTAGAGATTAGTACATATTGCACTATATGATGTGACAGCTTTTGTTCTTTCTCAGAATCCTAATGATCCACTAGAGGGCACTAAAGCATACTCCACTCTCATTGTAGGTTTGACCACACTGGGCATAGAGATAACCTTTAAAGTTGATGCAGCAATTGATTATTAACTTTATTTCTCTTCTTTAGTTTGTTTCGTTCCCCAATGTGGTGTTGTTTATTCAGTTTCCTTGACGTGTCCTTGTTTTTGCTTTGTGGTGGGACAAAAATAAACGAAATCTTGTAAAAACACATGTTAACCACTAGAACCCTATCATCTCTATATATTCTTTGGCGAACGGTGCATTGTGAGCTTGCAGATCAGCTATTCTTGCCGAAGAGACTTTGGTGTAGAGGGACAAAGCTAGGGGCCCAGTATAGAGCCCAGGGGGACTCCGGTCAGAGAAGTATAGAGTTTCGGTGGTTTAAGTTGAGTGCTCTGCTACCAGATACATTTTAATCACTAAAGAGTTTGAAAAGAAAAGCAATGGGGGTATTTCCCAGAGACGAACCCTCACCTCATAACATTGATAGCTCGATCTGACCTGTTCATTTGTAAACAGTGTTTACAAATGAACAATCCCTGGCCAGCCAATTATTGACGAGTTTGCTCCTTCGTACGATTTCCAGACTGTTATGTACGGTCAGTTTTTCTTTCAGCTTGTTTTACATTATAGGGACTCAGAGGTTTTGTTTGCCACGCACACACACACACACACTTACATACACGCACACACACGCACACGGGCATGGGCGCAGGCAGGCACAGTTACAGGCACAGGCACAGGCACAGGCACAGGCACAGGCACAAGCTTCTTATGATCCTTCAATTATGTATTTACATTTTCAGTTTTATTTTTATCTGTTTTCTTGTCATCTGAAGCTATTATATATTACACGTTTTATTAGCATGCTTTTTTTGTCATGTTTTCAGGTTGACAAAAAGCAAACAACTTCACTGGTTACCTCTTGTGACCCACTGTAAGTTTGTGGCTTAACTGCAGGTCTAGGCTATGTTCAGACTGGCAGTCGAAATCAGATTCTTGGCCTGTCCAGATCAAGCTCAAAATACATCACATTGTGAGCTTGTAGATCGGCTATTTTCAGCGAGTGTTGTATAGATGAGGTTAAACATTACACTCTGTCGTAGGTCATTACCACATCTTGAAACAGATATGTCAGTGATGTCTGTAGTGGCGGAAGAATGCAGGAGAGTAAGAAAGGCCTCTGGATTAGAGGCCTAGGGCCTCTGTGTGCAGAAAATGATGATTCATGATGAAAGGCATAAAAGTAGTTAGAGTACAGATACTTTGTTTACTCTTACTCTGCTTACTTACTTAAAGTAAATGTTCCAAGCATGATTAACAAGCAATGAGTTCACTTCTGGCAAAGTCACCACAAAGGGAGAGAAGATGGCTCCCACAGGAGATTGATCGGACACAAGAGGCAGATCATGAGTTCACCAGGTCAAAGTGAACTTATGGAGAAATGTATGTATTCTGTTATACCTAGAAATCGCGTGCAGATATGGCTTAATAGTCACAAGATGGTTAATATTGCCTAATATGAAGAAATAGATGAGAAGAGGAGGGGGAGAGACCTATTGCCTACTGAAAGAAGGGGTGTAAATATTACTAACGTGTGTGTAATCAGAGAATTGAACGGAGGATTCAAACGGAGAGGGCTTGTGCTATGCTATCTGTGACCTGCTGGCACGAAATAAAGCTTGGTGATTGAAGATCCACCTCGACTCGTGTCCTTCCATCTTTCCATACACCTGGTGAAAGAGTATCCTAGTCTACAGGTATCCTCGTCATGTCTCAATACACAAATATGTTCACATGGATATAACAGTGTGGACAGTCAGTCCCAAATAATAATAAAAAACTTTATTTGTATAGTTTATAAAAAAATCAAATTTAAGAAACACATCGGATTTGCCTGCAGTCTCAACAAAAGCATCCTGCAGTGGGTGCTTTTTTGCATTGCTCCATACCATACAGTCTATAATATTAATTCAGTTAACCCTGTGAAAATGTAAACCTTAGCCCTGCTAGTGTGTAAGTGTCAAGCTTTACTCGTGAAGCTACAGTGGAGCACTATTTACACTGCCTGTTTGGTTATGTAGTAGGCTACATATGTCTAGAGTTTGTTACATGACCTTCTGCACTATATCATACAGTACTATGAACTCTTGAGAAATATTGTGTAAATGCAATTATGACCTCTGCTCTGCAACCACAGTTGTTCACATGTACATTTAGTACAGTGTATAGACCACAAGCTCAGTGGCCTTGTGGTTAGAGTGTCTGCCGTGAGATTGGGAGGTTGGGGTTCAGTTCCCCGACCGGGTCATACCACAGACTATACAAATGGGACCCAATGCCTCAGCATCAAGGGTTGGATTGGGGATAAGTCCCAGCGACATACTAGTGTCATGTCCAGGTGGTGTACTTGTACATCGAAGCCGTGGAATGTACTTGTACATCAAGTACATCAATCATCACCTCACGCTACAGACACAGGTGATAGGCTCCTGCCGTATTGGCCACATGGCTCAGGAACTGTTGGTTCCTGATGCTACAGTATAGATAGTGGTTTGTGACAAGCACTCATGCAGGATGCACACATCAACTATTGATCTTTCTGTCTATACCTTTAACAGACTGTGGGGCAATGTTCTCACATAGTGTCCTATTAGCCCTGTCAATATTTAGGAACACATGGCATTGAAATCAAGGTTTAACTCAATTTAGATAGTGGTGCATGTCTTTTCACTTATTTTCAACATGTGCAATTTGTACACATACAGCATTTCCTGCAGTCGTCATTGGAGCAAGAGAATGGAATCGAGACTCGTGCTCCCTGCAAAAGCAGTGAAAAGGTTTATATTCAGCAGCACCATGCAGATATGATGATGCACATCTCATGAAATGTGAGCGAGTAGGCTGGTCATAAATGGACATCAGGGTCCATAAACAAGCCTGACCCCATATGTTCTGTTGTTTGGGAAGATTGACTCCTGCTCGATATTCAGTCCGACATTAATTGTTGATAGACTTGATATATTGTATACTCATTGTATTCACTGTTGATAGATTGTATATTATCCAGATATTCACCGTTGAAGGGTTTGATACTTATCTTACCTTACTTCTTGGAAGTTCTTGTTGTTGTTGTGCTAATTTATGCTTTTAACATTAGTTTAAAGAGGCCCATCGTAAACGGGGATTGAGGTCTATACAGTGTATGTGAATATGTGACTGGTGCGGTGTGCAAACCACTTCCAAAACACATACCCTTGTATAAAAGGCACTAATGAGCTAATCAGTGAAAGAACAAAGGTTGGATCCAACACAAATGTGCTGATCAATGTCCAATCACAATGTGAGAGAGAGAGAGAGAGAGAGAGAGAGAGAGAGAGAGAGAGAGAGAGAGAGAGAGAGAGAGAGAGAGAGAGAGAGAGAGAGAGAGAGAGAGAGAGAGAGAGAGAGAGAGAGAGAGAGAGAGAGAGAGAGAGAGAGAGAGAGAGAGAGAACCGCATGGCAGGGTTATTGTTAGGTACTGTTTTTTTCATGGCCAGTAAAATCTTGGGTATTATTATTAAAGGTAGGGTAAGTGATTTTCTTTGGTTAAAATAAGTGTTAAATAGCTCTATATTCTGATAGTACTCATTGCTATAGAGTGTCTGTTCAGTAACAGGAGTCTCCTAGCGGAGCAGCTAAGTGCTACGATCTTTCAATTTATGATACAAGCGTGAAAATTGGCGTGAGCAGTCTCCATGGGTCACTTGACAAGAAAATTGTCCGAGGCAGTTGTAATTTCAAGATGGCGGCCATTTTTCAAGATGGCCGACACCTTAGTGGGCAGTTAAGTGATATGATGGTTTATTTGGTGATACAAGCATGAAAATTGGCATGAGCAGTCTCTGTGGGTCACTTGACAATAGGCCACCCACAGCTACTTGAAATTCCAAGATGGCGGCCATTTTTCAAGATGGCCAACACTTTAGTGGAGCAATTAAGTTATATAATGGTTTATTTGGTGATACAAGCATGAAAATTGGCATGAGCAGTCTCTGTAGGTCACTTGACAATAGGCCACCCACAGCTACTTGAAATTCCAAGATGGCGGCCATTTGTCAAGATGGCCAACACTTTAGTGGAGCAATTAAGTTATATAATGGTTTATTTGGTGATACAAGCATGAAAATTGGCATGAGCAGTCTCTGTGGGTCACTTGACAATAGGCCACCCACAGCTACTTGAAATTCCAAGATGGCGGCCATTTGTCAAGATGGCCAACACTTTAGTGGAGCAATTAAGTTATATAATGGTTTAATTGGTGATACAGGCATTAAAATTGGCATGAGCAGTCTCTAAGGGTTGCTTGACAAGAAAACACTCACATCCACTTGAAATTTCTATTTTCAAGATGGCCGCCCCCTGGATCCTCAAAAGATACATTTTCTCATAGAAATGTATGTTTTTTTTTCATTAAGGGCAATTATACGATTATTGTTATTATGCTAAAGAACAACTTTTAACACATCACAATACAGTTGTGTTGATTTGTTGATCATAGATAGATTAGATAAGAGTGAATATCCGCACTACCAGGGCACACTGGTGATATATCACTGCTGTTAAACTCAGAGTGGGGTTCAATGTCAGCTAATTGAAAGTTAGTACCCCAAATGCTGTCTAATTTACCCCAAAACAATTAGATAGCCGCACCTGAATTGACAGGTTGTGCCAGCGTGGGAGAGCCGAGCCAAGGTTAATGGGGTTTTAGTTAACCGGATGGTGTACAGATCGCACGGGATTTAAATGGCATTGGATGAACGATCGGACTAAGTGTAGGGTTAAGGCACGAACTTAGTTGTATCCCATACATCAAAGTGCTTGGTAAAAGGTGGTAAAAGGATAAACCCTTGGCCTCTGCCTATGCTGCAGACATGGCAGAAGCCATCATAACAGCTGAGAAAACTAACTGGGACAGATGTTTCATTTGTCAGCAGGTCACCAAGGAAAAACTCATTCAGCCAAGTTTTTTCAACAGAGAGCAAGATCGTACTGGTTATGATACCATTGCAAGAAATGTTCCATTATTTCATAAGATCAATGCTCTGCCTATCTTACTTAGTCTAACCCGACTAGATGAAGGTGATGGCATAGAAATCACATTGACAAGAAACAGAGCAAAATATAATTTAAGCTGTAAACTTAGGTTCAACAACACAGAGCTGGAAAGGGCCCAAAAGAGAGCATCTACATCTTGATCTCTTTGCCAGAAAGCAAAGACATTATGACTTGATCCCACCAACTCAAGCAGCACTCAAAGAGCATGCCAAACGTGCTTCTTATGAGGCTGGATACGTGTGGGGACAGGCATTGAAGCGACATCCACAAATGCCGAGCCCATCTGACTGGGGATGGGTGGAACAGGACGAGAAGTGGAAAGTCTTCTGGACTCCACTTCCACCTATTGCGGAGAGTTGTTGGGAGTTGACCAAATGTGGGTGCACCAAGGCATGTACTGGAAGGTGTAAGTGCTTAAGATATGGTTGCACATGCCTATGTAGTTGCCCCTGCTAGAACCTATTTGCATGTTTATTTTGCCAGAGTTGTTCCCCGTTGTCCTCTGTGTTTTCAAGTGTAGGCCTATTAGTGTGTAATTTTCAGTTGTTACTTTGTAACATTGCTTCCACTGCCATACGTAACAGTGAAGCACATTTTCAGTTTAGTTCCTTAGTATAGGTTTGTCATGGTTCTGTGGCTACTGCCATTCAGTATTAGCCATTGCTCAATTATAATGTTGGAGCACTGTCCATTCAGCACCACAACTGTGCTAATCAGCACCACAACTGTGCTCATTTATTAGTCATATTTTTTGTTTCCCCATTTCTTAGTATTTATTTGACACATGTAATGGCTGTTAGTTAAAAAATAAAACATAAATCCTCCCTTGTGACTGTTACCTTGTCGTGGTAAGGGAGCTTGTGTACCTCAGTGAACCCTGAGAGCTATGCCAGTGGGAGGCAACTCCTACAGGTTTTACCAAACTGGACAGGTTGTGGGCGAGGAGTCAGACAAAACACAGTCAAACAACCTCTCTTGACAGAGCTTTTTGAGGAACCCAATACATTTCTTTTTTTTTTTAAACTTACATTTTTATCCCACGATTTTGTAACCCTATTTTTAACACCCAGTGCCAATTGTCTATGTAATCCTGGGCACTACCTTCCCTCTGCCAACCTAGGGAGGCCAGGGCCGAGCTCATGCCTCCTTCAATGCATGAGAGCCAACTGACCTTCTTGTCACCTGACAGGGGGGAGTTTCCCTGGTAGGACGTAGCGCGTGGAAGGAACACGTTATTCCAACCAGTTCCCTTCCCCTCCATCAGGCGCCCCGGCTGGCCAGGGGGAGGCAGTATAGTGACCAGGATTACTGCATGTTTTTGTGAGGGTACCTACCCTAGGAGACACGGGGAGAACATGCAAACTCCACACAGAAAGGCCCTTTCGCCAACCCCGCCTAGGGTATGGGCGCTGATGACGCGGAGGAGAGAACACGCCCCCAGTGCCCACAGCGTCCCCTGTGGGAATCGAACCCAGGACCTTCTAGCTGTGAGGCGACAGCGCTACCGACTGCACCACCGTGCCCCCAACCCAATACATTTCTATGAGAAAAAGGTATCATTTAAAGATCCACATGGCGGGCGGCAGTCATCTTGAAATTTCAAGTGGTGGTTGTGGGGTTTCTTGTCAAATGACATTTTGAGACGGCTCATGGCAATTGTCATGCTTGTATCACCAACTAAATGATTTCTTAAGCTTAACCGCTCCACTAAGGTGGTGGCCATCTTGAAAAATGGCCGCCATCTTGAAATTTCAAGTAGCTGTGGGTGGCTTATTGTCAAGTGACCCACAGAGACTGCTCATGCCAATTTTCATGCTTGTATCACCAAATGAACCATTATATAACTTAAATGCTCCACTAAAGTGTCCGCCATCTTGAAAAATGGCCGCCATCTTGGAATTTCAAGTAGCTGTGGGTGGCATATTGTCAAGTGACCCACCGAGACTGCTCATGCCAATTTCCATGCTTGTATCACCAAATGAACCATTATATAACTTAATTGCTCCACTAAAGTGTTGGCCATCTTGAAAAATGGCCGCCATGTTGAAATGTCAAGTAGCTGTGGGTGGCCTATTGTCAAGTGACCCACAGAGACTATTCATGCCAATTTTCATGCTTGTATCACCAAATAAACCATTATATCACTTAACTGCCCACTAAGGTGTCGGCCATCTTGAAAAATGGCCGCCATCTTGAAATTACAACTGCCTCGGACAATTTTCTTGTCAAGTGACCCATGGAGACTGCTCATGCCAATTTTCACGCTTGTATCATCAACTGAAAGATTCTGCCAATAAAAAGCATTTAGCCGCTCCACTACCGTGTCTCTCCAGCTCTTTATAAAACAGAAAATGCATTTTCGTTTCAGTTTCAGTTTCATTTCCAATTTTATCCAATAAGGATAGAGAATTCAGTCAGGATATATATTAAACAAGTGAAATTGGAAGTGATGACACTAAGAAATGAGCAGGCAAAATGGGAACTGGAACACTATAAAAATTAAGCTGATAAATGGGTACTCTCTTCTGATTGGCTGAAATATTGTCACCTACCCAAAAAAATATTTTCTGTTTATTAAAGAGCTGGAGAGACGGGGAGACTCCTGAACAAACACTCTATAGCAATGATAACTATCACAATAAAGTGCTTTAATATTTTAACAAAATACTTTTTGTTTTAACCAAAAAATATCACTTACCCTACCTTTAAGTTAAGGAATCACGTAACATCTGTTTTATCAAACAGAGATGAGTTCACACCAGGAGGATCTCATCAGAGAAGACGTTTCATGCAGAATGGCGGAGAACCAGTAGACCTGCTGATCATTAAGTGTGTGTGTGTGTGTGTGTGTGTGTGTGTGTGTGTGTGTGTGTGTGTGTGTGTGTGTGTGTGTGTGTGTGTGTGTGTGTGTGTGTGTGTGTGTGTGTGTGTGTGTGTGTGTGCATGTGTGCGAGTGCGTGCATGCATGTATGCCTATGTGCGTGTGTGACAAAGTAGCCTACTGTATGTGTTTCTGCAAATTATTGCGAGAGTATCTCTGCACATACAGTATACAGTACAGTACAGTGCAGGCATCATCCTGCACCCTGTTAAAGGTAGGGTAAGTGATATTAAAAAATAATAATAAAGTAGGCCAATAGGCTATAATAAATAGCTCTATATTCTGATAGTACTCATTGCTATAGAGTATTTGTATTTGTTAGTAGCAGGAGTCTCCATGTCTCTCCAGCTCTTTATTAAACAGAAAATGCATTTTCAGGTCAGGATACCAATTTTATCCAATCAGGATAGAGAACTGAAACACTATCACATTTGAGCTGATAGGTAATCTCTCCTGGTTGGCTGGAATTTTGGAACCCACCTCAAAATGTATTTTCTGTTTATTAAAGAGCCGGAGAGATGGGGAGACTCCTGTTACTGAACAAACACTCTATAGCAATGATTACTATCAGAATATAGTGCTTTAACCTTTTAACAAAAAAACTTTTGTTTTAACCAAAGAATATCACTTACCCTACCTTTATAATGTTGTCAATGTCATGGGTAAACTGCACGCGCAGGCTGTTACACCTGGGTATGAATGCGTACATAAATGTAATACGTGAGAAACCTTGGTGTGTCTTGATGTAATGCTGTTATTAGTGAAAAATGATCATGTTTGGTCCAATTTGCTATGTCATTCCCTTGATAATGGCAGTGGACCAATGATACTTGGAATGGACACACACTGGTTTACGACACACTGATACGCTATTCATGACTTCATTGTGTCTGGACTTGTTGCAAACCCTTGCCCTATCAGATTGACTAATAGGTCAGTAATCAGTGGGCGAAGATGTTATATGGTGCTACAGAGTATTACTACATTATTATGTACAGTAAAGGTTATTGGGATAAGAGCACTTGCTTTTGGTAAGTAGGCCCCAGTCTGTTTGTTGTTTATAGGCTATTGGGTACTGTATCAGTTTTGGAAGACATGAGTTATAATTGGAAAGCTCTCAATCCATTGTTTCTGGTAAAATATACAGTCTTTATGCTTAAATGTCTATAAACAAAACCAATTAAATGGTAAATTATGCAATAACAGTATATAGCGTCTTTATCCGAAGTGCTTTGCAATGTGCATTACATTTACCCATTCACACACAGACGGCGGAGGGAACCATACAAGCCACCCACCTGCTCTTCGGGAACAGTCAGGGCTTATATGTCTTGTTAAAGGATACTTCGACATGAAGCCAGACGGGGCTAGGGATCGATCTGATTGCAAGATGGCCAAATGAAATACCACATTATATAAAAACAAATACTGTTAGCTCTTAGGTCAATAGCAAAGTCGATCAGTTTGAAAGTGGCTTATCTCTCACAAAACAAGGTCAGTCAGTAGATAGATGATAGTGGCTGCATATTCAATCATCTAAATGTTTTAATCTTCATCTTTATTTTATTTATTTTCCAGTATATTGTGCTTTTACCAGATGTGTTGGTGGCTCATCGTCATTTTCATACATGTCTGTCTGTCTGTCTGTCTGTCTGTCTGTATGTCTATGTATGTCTTTCCTGGGCATAACTTGGGCGCCGCCGTCTGACCGTTTGACTTCATACTTGCCCTGTGTTGCAGATGACCCACGAGGATGTGCAGTGATTAACAGCAATTATGTCATTAAGTAAGATTAATACAGTATGAGGGTGCAATGATATACGTATATATTTTTAAGTTGCTCCAATAAATAATATGCAGAATATGTTGTCTCAGAGTATTTTGTCATAGTATAATCTTGCACACCGTTTGGCTATTTTGATTCACTGAATGATTTGTCGCTCAATCAATGTCTAACAAAATAAACTCAAGAACCATATATTTTCTTTTTTTAAAGAAAAAAGAAATTGATTATTGCCACAAATTAGCAAACACACTTGATTATAATAATAATAATAATCATTATCATTATTATTTAGAGTGCAGCAAAATCCTCTTTGAATCTGTATTTAACTCTGTGAATGAAATATGGACTCACACGATCATTTTCACACCCTCAGAGTTAAATGAACTCTCTGGATGTTACTGTGTATGTTTGAATCTTGCATAAGATGCATGATTTTATCAGTTGGAAGTTTGCATGAATGTGAAACTCTCAGGCCTTTTGACCTCAAACCCACTGAACTATCTGTCATCCCTGGCACCACTGTCATTCAACAAAACAGGGAGGGAATTAGCTCAGGAATAACCAAGAATAGCTCAAAGAGGGCTCCGGGACCCCAAGGCATCCTTGAAGGGGTTCCAGGCAGTCCCCAGCAAAATTAGTTAATAGCCTCACTATCAGTATAACCACTTTAATCCTATTTTATAATTAGGAAACACAAAAATAGACAATCATATGATGTCATATGAAAATAGCCGGTCTATGTGAAGCGCTGTGACTGTGAACTTGTCTACAGACTTTTTTTTTTGCATTCCGTGAAAATGTAATACAAATAAAAAACCTGTGAAGATTTTCACCTGAAATACCCAAAATAGGAACACCATAGGCCTAAAGTTGTGCACACTTGCAAAGGCTTCTCTTGATGGGCTTCTCAAATGATTGAGGTTATCATGAGACATCTAAGACGTGATATGAAACGAAACTGCTCCATGCTTACATAATGACTTCATCTTCTCTTTTTTCTGCTATGCGACAACTGAATTCCCCTGGCGGGATCAATAACGGTCTATCTACTGCAGCTGATAAAACGGTTGGCCTTTTACCCTTTCGCCTTGTTGATGAAGTAAGAGTGCCTTAAAAGCTCCACTGGGGGAGACTAGACATATCTGTCTAGTCTCCTGTGTGGAGCATGCACTTCACACTCATATGGGCCTCATTATGTCATGTGTCCTTCTGGCAATAATGCCTATGGATAAAAAGGACAATAAGTTATAGGTTATCCACATCCCACAGCAATTGTCACATTGTCATGACAAAAGTAAATATGGAAAGAATAAACAAATAATGCTTGACAGTTTAAACTTTTCTCAGAATAAAGTGGGAAATGTTTTGGTCACGTTATTGAATTTTGATGATCAAACGTTAATTAGCTACACCAAAATGTTGCATGATTTCCACATGCATAGTAAGCTACACCAAAATGTTGCATGATTTCCACATGCAGAATAAGCTACATCAAAATGTTGCATGATTTCCACAGGCATAAATAAGCTACACCAAAATGTTGCATGATTTCCACATGCATAATAGGAAAGTGCCCCTGCACGCTGGATTTCTACTGTATAGTCTCAAATCTTTTGTTGCTTTTGCTTGCCAAAGTAGATGATAAATTAGGCAATGGAATAATTCTATATACGTATGTTTATGTTTATGGCAGATAGTAAAGATGGCTTCCCACAATTCTGTTGCCTACAGTACAGTAGATGTTGCGTTGTGGTGTGTTGTGGTACATTCATTTAAAGAAAATGCATTGCACTGAGCAGGAATCAAGTGCAGTACATTTGTACTCCAGGTATCATTGTTAAACCTTTATCCTTTTGTAACCCTTTCTTTCAATGTCACTCCTTCCACCCACACACAATTTATCGTTTGCTCTATAGGTTCCATGAGATCAATGACCATTCTGCGAGAGTGTACAGATATTGATCTAATTTGAACCTTGGACAAGTGCCATGGGGCTTAGGATAGGATGATCCCAAGTTGACACCCAGCCACATGTACACAGTAAAATCCTTAATGTTAACCACTTAAGCTATATTTTCTAATTTGTTGTATGCTGTGAAAAAGCTCAGATTGCGTCGCATCATGACAGTTTGTGAACATGTACAGTAGATGCTATTTTTGAAAAGTAAATTTCCTTTCATATACTCTCTGAGGTAAATGAACACTGATGATTTTACTGATTTGTTCATAATATGAACAAATCAGTAAAATAATCAGAGTTCTCTAAACTGATTCAGTATATCATATTGAATCAGTATAATGCACATACTGTAAATGGGACCGACCGACTTCAAACCGACGCATCGTCCGAGTCGTTTGGATAGGTGGTTGTCCAGAATCGCCGATCTGTCCGATATGCCCATATATAGGCATATGGAGATCCAGTTGTCCAGAACCACCGATCAACCAATATGCCCATATCCATATATGGGCATTTACTGATGACATATACAAAGATCTCCATATATGGGCATATAAGGGACACAGGCAGACAGATACAGAGATATCCATATATGGGCACAAAAGGGACACAGACAGACGGGTACAACGGGTACTCTGACAACCGGTACGAGGGGTATTGCATCGTTCCTGAGTAGATCGTGCCCCAGTCTAGTGTAGTCTAACTACTGCATGATTAAATACTACATTTTGTTCTATCACACAACCTTTTTGCTACACACAAACGTTCTTTCTTTCTCATCGAAAGGGTCACTCAACAAAGTTTCAGCTAAAAATGTCAAAAATGGTAATTCAATTCAGAATGTAACCACTGCCAGACAAGGCTTCAAGACCCCTTTGGACTGTTGCTGTGCACATGCTTGTTTGCAAGTGCTATGCAGTAAGCACAATATTGAGTGCTAATCTAGACAGTATCACCACTATCTAGATTAGCTTTTGAGTTCAGGGCACTGATGGTGGTAATGTATATCGCTACAGGAGTTGATGTTAGGTCAATATTACACAACATGAACTATATAACAGCTGAACTATAGGTAACTAGAAAAAGTGCTCCTCGGTGCACAGGTCTCCGCCAGGTCAGGAAGGTTAGTGTGGTCCAGAAAGGTTCGGAATTCACCAATCAGGCTGGAATGTGAAAAATCGGACGGATCACTTGACTTCAGAGATAATATGTACCGATTTGCGTGATGTTTGGACAACATTTGTAGGAGTAATATGATTTTTTTTGCAAAAATCGGCCTCCTGGTGGCACTATAATAGGGCAATGTAGAAAGGGTGGCATTTGTTCCTCAACGTAGTGCAAATGTGCGTGCAAAGTGTCACCGCAATCGGATGCTGCGTTCATGATTTGCGGCATTTTGTTCCAAACAGGCCAGGGTTAGGGTTAGGGTTAGGGCCACTCATGCAAACTTAAGATGTCAATCTTAGCCAATCAGGATGTAATATGAAAAATCAAACAGATCATTCTTGATCACATGACTATAGAGAGCATGTGTACCGATTTGCGTGAAATTTGGATGAAATCTGAAGGAGTAATATCCAAATATGTTTTACATAGGTCGGCCGGCCTCCTGGTGATGCTATAAAAGGCAGATGTGAAAAATGCAGGGCAAAGGTTTTTCCTTGGCCTCTAGGGAGTGCACATACATACATACATACGTTTTACACAGATCGGTATAGTTATAAGTAAAAACACGAATCGGCCTGCTATTTCACGGAAATTGCATGCTGTGTTCATGATTTGAGGCATTTTGTGCAAAACGGAGCACTCGTGCAAACTTTGGAAGCCATTCATAGCCAATCAGGATGGAATATAAAAAATCTGAAAGACCTGTTTGGTTTAATGACTGTAGAGATACTGGCCCTCTATAAATTAATATACAAACGTATTCCATTCATGGCTATGTGATTGGTATCATAATATGTCATTCATGTACTGTAGGCTACAAGCCTACGTGACAAAGATTGTAGCGCTACGAATGTATGTGTGTGTGTGTGTGTGTGTGTGTGTGTGTGTGTGTGTGTGTGTGTGTGTGTGTGTGTGTGTGTGTGTGTGTGTGTGTGTGTGTGTGTGTGTGTGTGTGTGTGTGTGTGTGTGTGTGTGTGTGTGTGTGTGTGTGTGTGTGTGTGTGTGTGTGTGCGTGCGAGAGAGAGAGAGGCATGTGCGTGTGTGGCGAGGCGAGCGGGGGAAACTCTTTCTTATTGGCTTTTCATGATGTGTTTGGTCGTATTATGGTTCTTCATGTCGTAAAATCGGGGCGTTTTGAGAATATTTAAGGGCGTATTATTTAAATGACTCTCGTTTTCAGACGGGAGATTTATCAAAGCTCCGACCTGATGTACACTAGGATTGGCTGTATAGGATCCTTTGATAAATGTGACTTCGACGTTGGTGTACGGCCGAATATATGGAAAAATATAAGCCGTTTTTAAAAAAATGTGTTTTGCAAAAAGCGGCCTCCTGGTGGCGCTATAACAGGCCCATGTGAAACATTTGGGGCAGAGGTTCTGAATTGGCATCCAGGGAGTGTGTGTAAACAGTTTCGCTGCGATCAAGCCAACGGTGCCGGAGATTAGCTGATCACAGACGGACGGACAGACACACGGACGGACACAAGGACGGACGGACAGGGTGCAAAACATACTCTCTCGCCATGCCTTTCGGCCAGGCGGAGACAATAATTGTCTCCGCCAGGCCGAAGGCATGGCGAGAGAGTATGTTTTACCCTCCGTCCCTCCGTCCGTCCGTGTGTCCGTGTGTCCGTCCTGTCCTTGTGTTACCACCAAATCTCCGGCACCGTTGGCCCGGTCTCTGCGAAACTGTGCACACACACTCCCTGGATGCCAATTCAGAACCTCTGCCTCAAAATGTTCACATGGGCCGGTTATAGCGCCACCAGGAGGCCGATTTGTGCAAAACCCATTTTTTCACATTACTCCTACAGTTTTTAACCAAACGTCATGCAAATCGGTACACAGTATCTCTATAGTCATGTGATCAACCCTGATCTGTCCGATTTCCCATATTCCATCCTCATTGGTTAAGGTTGCCATCCAAAGTTTGCAGGATTGGTCCGTTTTGAACAAACTGCCTCAAATCATGAACGCAGCTTGCGATTTCCGTGAAATTTCACACGCACATTCCCACTAGGTCGAGGAATAATTGCCACCCTTTTCACATTGGCCTGTTATAGCGCCACCAGCAGGTCTAATTTAGCAAAACATATTTTTGGAACAAAATGCCTCAAATCCTGAATGATGTGTCTGATTGCCGTGAAAGACCTAAGAATAAATGGCACCCTTTTCACATTGGCCTATTATAGCGCCACCAGGAGGCCACAATAACGTACCTGACCTGGCGGAGACCTGTGCTCCGAGGAGCACCTTTTGTAGTTGGGCTGTTAGACTAACTCTGATGTAAAGAAATAGGTCAATGTTATAAAAAAAAAAAAGTAAATAACTGCTCTTTAGTGATGAAAAATGTCTTTCCTCAAAATTGTATATGTGAGTGAATACATGACATTATGAGGTTTAGAATAAAACACAGCAATCAAATAAAAATAAATAACTGACTTAGTCACTGAAAGGTCACCAATTTTATTTATGTATTGACTTGAAGTACCTGCCACAATCTGAATTACAGATCCCAATATCTGTAGTGAAAATATAACCATGTGAATCTGACTTGATACAGTAGATCACAGTTATAACCTTGTGGCCTTTGTCTAAGCTTTGCCACTGCAACAGCAAAATCAACACAGTTTCACAAAAGTGAAAAGAATATCAGCATAATTATGAAACCTTTTATTGTCCACAATATTAAATGTGCCTTTGGTTTCACCATAAAAAGACAATAATTATACATACATGCAGTACATACACACATAGATGGATGCATACTATACATGCAGCAATGGTACATCAAATGTAAGAAATTTATATTATATTATATTTTTACCATTATATATACGTTATAATGTTATATGTTATACGATATAGGTCTAAATAAAAAAAATAAAAAAACTGACCCCAGATGAAAAATGTAGTCTATGCCTCAATTTAAAAACATACATACTTATTTACTTACTACTTAATTACTACTTACTTGTTTATTTTTTAAACATAGCTATACAATGTTGGATTGTTTGCTGGGCAGGGTGAAAGAAGGAAACATCTTAAGTGCCAGCAGCTGACAGCTTTATCATTATTTTTTACATCCAAAAGGACTTTGTCTTTGGAGCAGGCCTTGATCACCCAGCCCTCATTAGGAACCATGGATATGATTGACCTGGTTTAAACTGGAGTTGCTGCTAATATTTCTCCATTGATTGTAAAATTACAAAGTACAACACCCCAGAATGAGAATATTAAAATATGACACCCTCTTCAACAAAAGGACAACTCTCTGGAACTGTGAGAAGTAAATGAACAGCTGTTCATCTGGCATCAATTATAATTGGTGATTATGTAAAATACAAGAAACGTTTTTTTTTTAATGTAATATGTAAAATAGGCTGCCGGCATTATAGAGTATAACTTTATAGTCAAACTATTGTCCATTTTCTATCACATCACTTACTGTAATTATTATCATATCAAAATCTCAACAAAGGGGCCTTTATATTAGGGCGTATCACATATATAACAGTCGTTGGTGAAATATTGCAAGCTGTGTTTGAAAACATATTTGAATTATGTATTTTTGATGTTTGAAATCATCTTCAAACCCAGTGCACATATTTCCCCTTAATCTTACCTCAATTAAGGGAAGAAACCTGTGGCCTTATTGTATGTTGCACAGCATTGGCCAGTTTATGTATGTATGTGGGTCTGTGTAGCCTTTCTAAACCCTTTCCCTTTGGCCCTCCACTTGGGAGGGTAGAGTGGACTTTGAGACTTTAAAGTACTGCCTGTGCCTTCCAGTCCCACATGGGAGTATAAAAGTCCCATACGAAGACCAAAGGCCTCAGTCTCGTCGGAGTACTCCCCAACCACATAGGAGAGAGCTTCAAAGAACCCATCATGGGTGACTCAAAGCTCTGCCTGTTCTTGCTCCTAAGCACTTTTGCTTTTGCTTGTGAGTACATTTTTCAAATTTTGAGTTTATTTTGGTTATTTGTGTGTTCGTTTAACCTAACAGTAGTGAGGTTATTGATTGAGGAATACTATATTTAAAGGTGTATTAACTGATGTTTATTTTGTAAAAAATAAGTGTTATAAGTAGCTCTTTATTCTGATAGTAATCCTTTCTATAGATAGTTTGTTTGGTATCAGGGGTCTCCTTGTCTCTCTAACTCTTTAGTAAACATAAAAATGCATTTTCAGGCTCGGATACCAATTTAATCTAATCAGGAGAGAGAACTCATACAGTTTACACAGAATAAACAAGTTAAATGGGAAGATATGACACAAAGACATGAGCAGGCCAAATTGGAATTGGAACATTATAACATTGACGCTGATAAATGGGTACGCTACTCTCACCTTATTGGATGAAATTGGCAAACTGACTGAAATTGCATTTTCTGTTTATTAAAGAGCTGGAGAGATGGGGAGACCCCTGTTACTGAACAAACACACTATAGAAATGACTGCTATCTGTAAAGCTTAAACTTTTTTGTTTTAACCAAAAGAAAACACTTACAACCAGTGATGGAAGAAGTACTCACATGTTTTACTTAAGTAAAAGTATCAATACTGTAGATATACTCTGTTACAAGTAGAAGTCCCGTATTAAAAATGTATATTTTATGTACAAAAGTAAATCAATTCCAAATTACTTTGTAGTCTTGAAAGTCTTTAAAAGTTGCAGATTGACATTTCTTTGTTGACCGAAATGTTATCAAAATATAAGAAGTGAGAGGAAATGTCTTCTATCAGTTTGAAAATATCAGAAAAAAAGGTTATTGAATGCCAATGACGTTCATTTTAATTTCATTTCCTAGATAGTACTGAATACGTTTTGTTTTTCACAGTTGCGCAAGACGAAGAAGAGCCAACATGTTTGTGTAAGTTACAAGTCAATATTTACTTATGCATCACATGCTGTTTGTCATTGAACAAAGCAATGTCCTATTCCTTGTCAAAAAGAGAAGAAAAAATACATTGGCATTTTATTATAGTAGACTTTAATAAGATGAGCTTCTGGCTTTGTGGTCCTATAATTTATTGGACAGATTTGATCACTACTCGACCGCTTACTGGTGTTTGTTTTTCTATTCTAGTGGCAAAAAGGTACAAGCCCCTACACAAGTATGAATACCTATATGAAGCTGAGTCCTTGAACGCCATCAACGGCGCCTCAACGATGACAAATGGACCCAAGGGCTCTTGCAAGGTACAAGCCAAGATATTTCAACACCATCTTTAGCTGCATGATCAACATTTAGGGCTGTCACAAACGATCAAGACATTTTAGTTGATGATTAATTGTCATTCAAATAATTGTGATTAATGATTTTAGTTGTGTTCTTTGGCATTGAACATATATACAGTACAGTATAAGAATGGCTTTTAGGCTTTGTTAACAAAAGTTGCACAGGGCACATACAAACAACTTATAACAAAGTATTATTAAATAAATATACAAAGAAATGATTGACAGTGACCAGTGCCAATAATCAAAAATAAATATGTATTATGGCTAAAACAGGCCATATCCTTAATAATCTTATACTTTAATTTTACAAATGTCCAAAATAGCGAACACAGCTGATCTATAAGCTCACAATACGTTGCATTGCAACCTGTTGTGAGCTTGTAGATCAGCTATTTTAGCTATTTCAAAAAATATTTCATGTCACTAAATGCCCAAAATATGGACACCAGGTTAAAAGTGATTAAAAGAGTGTGGACACACTCAAATGTGGAATTAGTGATGGAAATATGACGATTATTTTTTATTTCATCCAGCCGTTTTTACACTGATGAATGGAAACAATTCTAACAATTATGCAAAAATAATTGAAGTTAGTTTAAATTATTGCACAAGGCGATTATGTAATAATTGTGACAGGCACATCTACGTTCCTTTTCTAACATTTTGAAGCAGGACGTAAACATTTGCTTTCTGTCTTACAGGTCGAGATTGAAGTGCCTCAAGCTTGCAGCTTTGTCATCCGCACCAGGGAATGTACCCTGAGCGAGGTGGACAGCAACTTTGAGGAGGACACCCCTGTCTTTAGACCAACATCTAGCTCTGAGGCCTTTGCTGTTGAAATGGAAAAGTAAGTTAACTGTCAGAATCAACCCCAATATTATGCGATTTACATCGCAAGGCTCATAAATTCATCTTCATAACACTGAGAGGAAAAAACTCTTTTTAGCGTTTTGTATTAGGTAACTTGAAACATGAAAATGCCCCCTCTATGCTGCTTTCCTTAGATATCCTCTGAAGGTTGTGGTTGAGGGTGAGTATGATGTCAAACTGTACCCTGAGGAGGGTGAGACGATGACCATCCTGAACATCAAGAGAGGTATCATCTCTGCCCTGGCTGTGCCTCTGTTGGAGGAGGAGAAGAACAAGAACATGGTACATTAAACTGCTCTTTAATGTACCTTCACTGCAGACATCCACAAGTGTAATTTTGTATTTACCAGTACAGTATGTAACTTATGAAAATGTTAATTTGAGGAATTTGAGGAAAAAGATAGACTTATAGACTTATGATGAATATGAATAGTGATTTATCTTCCATTTCAGCCCACCATCCATGGCAAATGCAGGACCTCCTACTCTGTCGATGCAAGAGAGGACATTGCTACTGACGTCAGCCTCACCAGGGATCTGTCCAAATGTGACAAGTTTGTCCCCATGAGAGACCACACCAGCCCCCTGGCTCTGATCTCTGGCATGGTAAGACATCCAGATGATAATGTTAAATAATGCCAAATAATCGTGAGTAACAAACAGACAGACAAATAACAAACAATTGTCTCCTTGCAGCACTACCCTCTTGCCCAGCTGGTCAGGAGCTCCCAGACCTGCAACTACAAGTTTGACAATGAGAACATGCACATGACCTCTGGTGCCTGCACTGAGAACCACATCCTTGTTCCTTTCTCTCACAAGTAAGTCAAAACTTGTACTCTTATCTTGTAATATCTTTGATTCTATGAAGTCAATGTATGGATATCCATCTATTATGTCTTAACCAAATGTTGTCTGCCCATAGGGGTCAGTATGGCGTTACCAATGTTGGCAAGCAGTCTCTGACTTTGCTGGAGGTTTCTGCTCACAACGACAGAGTCTTTGACTTTAGTAAGGAGCTCTTTGTATTTGTCATTTTCTTCTGAACATGTTTTTTTATATTGTCATTGACAATACCATTTTAACTGTTTACTCTCTGCTTATTATAGATGAAGCTCATGTCAAGGGTCTGAACATGGAGACTCCTGCTGACAAGAATGTTATCCAGGATAAGGATGCTGGTCTTGCTCTCCTGGGAGAACTGGCTAATCTGCCTGAGAACGAGGGCGAGAGGAGGGCCCACCTCTTCCAGAAGCTGGTGAACATGGTCCGTGGAATGAAGACCGAGATCCTGCGCTCTGCCGTTGATGAGGCTCTTGAGGTGTCCCCTGCCCTGACCTACCAGGTTCTGGCCCAGTGCGGTACCCCTGAGTGTAGCAGTGCCATCATGCAGATCCTGAGGACCTTTGACAGTTCCTCTCTTGAAGTTGACGCCACTGTCTTTGCTTTGGGACTGGTGTCCAACCCCTCTCCCCTCCTGATCAAAGACATGCTGGAGATGGCTCAGTACAAGCCCAGCAAGCCCATCATGTATGCCCTCAGCAATATTGTCAAGAGGTGAGCAAACTTTATTCCTCCTTGTGGAGCCTTTGTGTGTGTGAACCACATCTACCCTATTTTTTAATCATACATACATAGAGAATAGTAAAACCACAATTGCAATCTGACCTTTATTCTTTATATGGTATTTCATTCTATTTTATTTATCCTTAAATGCCTTTGTATGCCTCACATAAATTGCTCATGAAATAAACTACACCAATACATTTCCTTTGCCCTAAAAGGTTCTACAAGGCTGAAGGTGAACTTATCCCTGAGATTTACAATGTTGCAGAGTTCATGGCTACCCAGCTGGGTGACTGCAGTGGAGACAAGGACACCACTTTCATGACTTTGAGGGTGAGTATGTTATTCAGGAATCTTGGAAATCGAAGAATTTTCAAGGTTGGAAAGAAGACTAATTATTATCTTCTCTGCTGTGACATTAGGTTATTGGAAACATGGCTGCAGCCATGGGTGCTGCCAGCCCTGCCCTGAAGAGTGCTGTGATCCAGTGTGTGAACCACCCTGCTGCATCCCCCACAGTTCAGCAAGCTGCCATCCAGGCCTTCAGGCTGACCCCTGTCCCAGAGGAGGCAAGTCAAACTGCTTTTATTGTTACTTTACTTTAAGATAAATTATGCAGAAAGTGATTGCTTTGTTTGTCTTTTTCTTAATGATGGATGTATTTCTCTGTCACAGGGCAGAGAGGTTCTCATGCAGGTCCTTCTGGACAGTGCCAGCCCCCTGCAGAAGCGCGTTGCTGCCTACCTGGTGCTGATGAAAGACCCCCAGCCAAGTGAACTCGCGCAGCTGGCTGCTGCCCTGCCTAATGAACCTGACCAGCAAGCCAAGAGCTTTGTCATCTCCCACATTACCAACATCTTGTCTTCAACTGAGCCAGAGACCCAAGAGTAAGTGAAGACTGTGAAAGTGACATAAATTACAGGTTTAGATTAGTAATATGGTGAATACGCATAACTCTTAATTGTATTTTCTTGTAATAACTATCTGTGTTTCTACAGGCTCAGAGAGAAGATTCTCAATGCCCTGCAGGGTAATGAGATCGGAACTGTCATGGACCCCATTAAGTTCTCCCGCAACTACAAGATGGGATCCGTGGAGGGCAACATGATCTTTGAAGGTACCAGCTACCTGCCCAAGGAGGCCATGCTTGAAATGACCCTGAAGGCTTTCGGCTATGACATCGACATGATGGAGGTAAAGCCATTTTCTTTTGTCAGACAACAGATTTGAAAGTGTTTTTCGTATAGATAACAACAATTTCAATTTGCTCCATTACCATTAAGATCGGCATGGAGGGGAAAGGACTTGAGCCAACTGTTGAAGCCCTGTTTGGAGAGAACGGATTCTTCCCTGACACCACTCTGAGGACAATGTACTTCATCTCCGACAACATGCCAACCGGGTTCAGTGACATCCTGAAGAACATGCTGCCAACTCTGAGGAATGATAGGAAGAAGAGAGAGGTATTCAATGATACGTGTTGTTGTGCTTTTGTTAATAATTTGAAAATGCTTGTTATGGTGTTAATTTGAGAATTATGTAGAATATTTTATTAAGACTATTGTGGTTATCAAACAGGCTTCACAGAGCCTGCTGAAGGAAATTGGACGTAACTTCAATAAACTGGTGAGAGATTTAACGGCCCAAGAGTCTCCTGAGGCAATGGTTTACCTGAGACTGCTAGGTAATGAGCTGGGATACCTCAGGACCAATGACATGGAGGAGATGGCCTACTCTGCTGCCATGATGATTGACGGCATGCTCAAAATGTTCCCCATGGACGTAAGTAGACGAATCACTGCTTACTCACACATTTCACTAGTAGACAACATTATCTAATCGTTGTGAAAATAAAATGTGTTGCATTTGTATCACTAGTGCATACTTATGTGTATCTTCCATCTACCTCAGGTTATGAAGGGATTGATGACTAAAGCTGACAACAAAATCTTCGCCCACTACATCTTCATGGACAATGAGTTCTTCCTGCCCACTGCTACTGGTGTGCCTCTGAGGATTGCCCTGTCTGGTACCTTCACTCCTGGTATCAAGGGTGGACTCAACATTGCTCGTGACATGGTAAAATCTTCTTCTAATTTTCACAAAGATGCAAAATTATGAAATGTGCCATTCCCTATGGTATCTCTCTCTTATCTCATCCACTGTTTCCCCATAGAGCGAGATTGCCTTCATGCCCTCTGCTGGCATTGAGTTTGTGACTCAGATCGGCTCTTTCATTCCCGAATACGTCAACTCTGGACTGGAGATGCACACCAACCTCTTCCATGAGAGTGGACTGAGCGCCAAGATCTCCATGGGAAGCGATCACATCAAGCTCACCATCCCTGCACCTAAGAACCCCACCAAGCTCATCAGCATTACGTAAGCTCAGGAGCACTTCTCATATATATATCTAATGGATTGAATATAGTGGCATTTATCTTACTTTTCCTCCATCTCACTTGCAGCAATAACCTAGTGGCAGTGATTGGCGCGGAGACGTTTACCATCCCCCCTAGAGTTCAGGACAAGGTTGATAACAATGAGTGTACTCCCCTCTTCACTGGAATGACCTACTGCACTTCCCTGATGTACACTGATGCTTACAATGAGGAGACAGTCCCCTACTTCCCCTTCACTGGAGACAGCAAGTAAGTGGCAAACCTTCTAAACCAGTGGCTCTCAAGTGGGATCTGGGAACCCCAAGGGGTCCTTAAGGGGGTTCCAGGGGCGTCCCCAGCAAAATGATTGATAGTTAAGAACCAAATGAACCCTTAAGTGTACAAATGGAACTGGTCCATTTGGTTTCATTTGTACATTGTGAGAGTTAAGTTTGGATTTTACAGTGTAAATCAGGGTCCCAGCAGAAAAATAAATTGGATTAAATGGGGGTCCATGGCCTAACGCATATCAAATTGCGGGGCCCCAGAGTGAAAAAGAGTCACTGTTATAAACCAGACACATTTGAAACTTGAACTAGTAAGGGTATTAAAATGCAATTAAAAACATGAATTGAATGAAATTGATTAAAATGAATTGGTTTACCAGGTTTATTGTGGAGCTCCGCCCCACTGGTGAAGTCACTGAGTACACTGCCGCTATTGCCTATGAACTTCTCAAGGAGGGTGAAGAGGGCCGTCAGAAGGTTGACTCTGTGAAGATGATCCTGAGTGCTGAAGGTAAGCCAGGTTATGATACACATCTTAAGGAACATTTAAACTATCATAATACTATCATAATATTTTTTTTACTAATTAAGCTCTATTTTTTTACTGTCGCACAGCAAAAGTAGTTGATCTACAAGCTCACAACGATGATATGCGTTGTGAGCTTCTAGTTTGGCTGTTTTTGCTATTTTTGAAAGTCGTAACAGTTTTGCCTATAATGACATGCCCAAAATAGTTACCAGTTACCAGTTAGAAAGTGGTTAAATTAGCTGTTATACCATCAAAAACAGAATGGATCTTGTGGAGACTTTAAGTTGTATTTGTTAAAACAACAGGGGAGGAGCTGAGGACTGAGGCCGTAGCGACTGTGAAGTACAACAGGAAGAAGCACGTCCTCACTACTGACCTCCAGATCCCTGACTTTGACGTGGATGCCGGATTCAGGCTGGGTGTCGTCGATGGCAACACCAAGGGCAAGGGAACTCACTCCATCTCCCTTGACCTGATCAACAAGAACGTCCCTCAGCTCTCCCTGGTTGGCCGTGCCAAGTAAGAAATCAAACAAATCACATCCACAAGAAATCAAAATAAGTACTACCATCTACCTCATTCAAGAAAAAGTAAGAAAAGTGTAAGAAAGTGCTTAAAGGAATGTCCATTTTATATGCACTTATCGCTTTCCTCCTCACAGGGTGGCTGCTATGCAGGATGCTATGCTGCAGCTCCAGCTTCTTGTCCCCTTCTTCGACCTTGATTCGTCCGTCACAGCCAACCTAAAGCATGGCGAGGACTTGGAAGTTGAGCTTGAGAGTAACATCAAACTCCCAGTGATCACCTCTGAACATAAAATCGCACTGAAATATGGTAACATACTAATTATTTACTCTTTTCACAGTTAAAACATTTGTGGCTTGTCATGTAACCACTTAAACACAATATACTTCATTGTATGTCAAATAGCGGAAATAGCTGATCTACAAGCTCACAACGCATACAGACTCACGTTGTGAGCTTGTAGATTGCAACGCAACGTGTTGTGAGATTGTAGATTGGCTATTTTTGCAGAATGTTCGCCTATTATGACTATATGACTATTATGACTGAATAGGGATGCTAGGGTTATGCCACGTTTTGCTCTGATGAGCTTTTTCAGATAACGTTTATGAAATCAATTTGTCATTCCTTTCTCTACAAATTGCTCACTCCACTGCACCTTAAATGAAATATCTTTCATCTTTTTTATTATAGATGGCAGCAAGATAGAGGCAGAGGTTAAGTCTGACACAGACTCTAAGATCTTGGAATATCTTCCTCAACGCGAAATGATTGAAAAATATGGCAATGATCTTCTTGACATGCAAGTGGGAGAGACTGACATGAAAGTCCGTCACATACTCACCAAATCCGTGGAGGTATGTAATAAAAAAAAAGAAAACATCATCATCTAAATCAACAGATTCCCCTTTGGAGTATGCAGAAAATATAAACAATGTATTTGTTCCTCAGGCCGCAAATAACTACATGGAGAAGTATGCAGCTGATATTCCTTACATTCAGAACTTCAGAGTACCTGATATGCCTGAGATTTCACTGCCAGAGAAACTGTTCCTGAATGCGTAAGTTTCACAACTACAGGAGCTATCAATAAATAATTAGAGGAATTTTCTTTTCTCATTACAAAGGAAATAATTAAGGCAATTTCCATTTTCTTTTCTTCAGTGAAGCAAAGGTGGTCTACTACTTCAACGATGAGCGCTTCACCATTGTTGTCCCTATCCCAATGGGAGGAAAGTCAACAGAGGAGCTAAACTTCCCACCTGCCTTGACCACCCCACACGTGCTTCTGCCTGGGTTTGGACTAGAGATTGTCTCCATGGAGATCCCCATCCCTGAGCTTTTTGTTCCTGAGAGCATGACTCTATCTGTGCCTATTTTTGGCAAAGCTGAGGTTTCAGCTGAGGTGAAGTGTAATCTCTATGACTTGGAGATCTCAGCAGCAGCCGGAAAAGATGTTGTGGAGACACCTAGCTACTCAGCCAAGTTCGATATGACTGGAACATCCCCATTGGATATCCTTTCCTTCAAGATTGAAGGTATATTGTTGAGCATAAAAAAAACTTGAATTTGTTGGCATTTGCTGATCAAATTAGCATTTCTCACATAAAGATGTTGGAATATAATATATGTGACCAAGTAATGAGCATTGACCAAGTAAAGAGGACTGGATAATTCTCTGTGTGCATTACTTTAAGTTACTATCAATTAAGTTGTATTCCTCTATTTTCACACAGGCTCTGGATTGCTGGCCAGCTCTGATTCTGTTAAGGCAGAGTTGAAAAGCTCCTTGGTCCATAAGTTCCTTGAAGCCAATGTTAACATCATTGAAGATGTAACCATCACAGACAAAATAAGTGTAAAATCCAGCAGCAAGATTGAAGCAACAAGTCCCCTTGGACTCAATATTGCACTTCAGCACACTGGCATGGTTGACTTCAAATTTGAGGAAATCTCTGTTGATAGCAATCTTGAGGGAACAGTCAAAGCAGGGCCCATTTATGGCAACACCATCTGTACCCAGTCTTTTGCCATTTTCCCATTCAGACCAGAAGCAAAGATTGATTCTTCTCTAAAGATTGACTCCACCATTCTTCAGGCTCAAAACACAATTGCAGCCACATTTGCCAATGGTGAGCTCAGTGTTGTGTCAAACACTAATGCTTTTGAGGACATCCTGACCCAAGCCGCAGAGCTTTCCTTCAAGGAAAACAAACTGGCCCTGAAATGCGATACCAGTAGCATACTTATCCTTGGTATGAAGGTCCGTAACCTGGCTGAGGCCTCTGCTGGTGCCGGTGAAGTCATCATCAAGATGGAAACCAATGCTGAGCACTCTGAAAACCGCATCTACTCCTTGCTTACTGCCAATCTTGATGTCAATGGCCTGGCTCTAAACAGTGATGCCACTGTGAAATTCCTTGAGAACGAGGCTGTTCACAAAGCTACTCTGACAATGAACAAGGATGGTTTGGCCACAAGTGGATCAACCACCCTCCAGAGCCCCCTGAACGTGCAGAACACCTTCAGTGCTGAACTTGATGCATCCAAGGCTATGCTGTCCATTAACAACAAGGCTGCACTGCTTGACATCAAGGTTGATAATGCCAACACTCTGACCATCACTCTCTCTAGCCTTGACTTCAACACTAAGGCTGAGGCCATCGTCAGTGAGTATGCTACTTATACTCATGATATCACCATTGACCTGAAGCCCTACACCGCTTCTGCAAATGTGAATAACAACCTGAAACTGCTGGCAGCCGACATCATCAATGAGGCTCAGTTAAAGGCAGAGCTTTACAAGATGGACCTGACTGGCAGCCTGAAAGCCACCTATGGTGAAGAGGAGATCAAGCACACTTATGAGGTGAATTATGCTGACATGACTGCCAATGCTAAGTGCAGCACTACTGGAAAGGTCTTTGGAACCCACATGAGCCAGAACACTGAGCTTGAAGTTCTTGGTCTTGCTGCCAGAATCACCAATGATGCCCGCTTCAACTCTCAGCCCATGCGCTATGATCACGCCATCCGTTCTAGCATCATTCCTTTTGACTTCAACCTTGATGCCATGTTCAATGCTGATGGTGACCTGACCCTGTATGGAAAGCAGAGCGGCCAGCTCTATGGCAAATTCCTTCTTAGGGCACAGCCCCTGGCTCTTGCCACCTCACATGAATGCAGAGCCTCTGTGACCCAGCAGCTTAACAATGGATTGTCCCTTGAGACCACTGTTGACAACAAGATGGACACTGTTCTGTCTGTCGTGGAACAAAAGATTAGTCTTAGGATGAAGTCCAAAATGAATGACCATAGCTTCAATCAGGACATGAGTGCTTACAATACCGCTGAGAAAATGGGAATGGAGGTTTCAAGCACCATCTTCACAAATATGCTCAACATTGACTCACCAGATAATCAGGAATTCACAATTGCTAGCTTCCTAAAGTATGATAAGAACACAAACAGTCGCATTATTCAGCTCCCTCTATTTGAAACTGTGCCCGCCCTCCTGGAAAGCATTAAGGTCGCTATTGTGAACATTGCAGAGGTCCTGCAGAACTACATTAATGATGACCAAGTTAGGGCTAGGCTCGAGGCACTTCCACAGCAACTTAATGACTTTATTGTTCAACTCAATATTGAAGACAAAGCCAGTCAGCTGAAGCAATACCTAACTGACTTTACCCAAGAATATGCTATCACTGCTGAAGAACTGGAAGCCTATCTGTTGAAAGTGAAAGTTGCTGTTGAGAAACTGCTGGAAGATATCACTATTTGCATCCAAGGCTATGTTGATATGATGAGGGATATGATTGCTGATGGCACCCTGTCTGAAACTGTTACTCAGAAGATCTCTGAAGTCCTCAATGCCATCAATGAGGATTATAATATCAAGAACATAATTCTTTCTGTGATTGATACTATAAGAGACCTGATCAAGAAGATTGACCTGGAAAGCCTAAAGGGCAGCAGCATTGCTTTTCTACATGATATTGATGCCAACTTGCCAGCTAAAGTTGAGATGGTTTTGAATTACTTGAGCAAGCTCATTGAGAGCTTTGACTTGTCCGAATTTGTTGAAAACTTGAAGAGCTACATTTCATCAATGAACTTGGAAGCTTACATTAAGGAACTCATGGCTCAGATTCCCACAGACTTTGTCAGCAAATCCATTGAGTTTGTTCAGGACATTATCCTGGATTTCGACATCCTTGGAAAGTTTAACGCATTCAGTGCTAAACTGAGAGAATTGTTGGCGAAGTTTGAGGTTGATAGAAAAATTGAGGTAATTCTGGAGAGCCTTCTGGAACTAATCAAACAGTTAAAAATTGATGACACCATCCAAGCTGTAGCCAACAGATTGAAGGAAATTGACATCCCTGCCAAGGTTATGCAAGTCATGGAAGGAACTGTCAGCTACTTGAAAACAACTGAGATTAAGCAGATGATTGAGGATCTGAGTGTGTATATTGACACTATTGTCCAGAGCCTGAAGTCATTTGATTATAACGCCTTTGTGGATCAGGCCAATCAAATTATTGCAGAAAACACTGCCTCTGTGAATGAGCTGATCAGAGCACTTGAAATCCCTCAGAAACTTGAGGCCACAAGAGATTTTGTCAGTTTTATTTTCTCATCTTTTAAGAGCTTCTTCGACCAACTAAGAGAAATCAAAGTTGCAGAGATGATCAATACAGTAAAGGAAATTGTTGACCATACCATACTTAATGACCTGAAGGTATTCGTTGAAAATCTGAAAGTTACTGAAATTGATGTCAAAGCTGCGATTGCCCCATATCTGCAAGCGGCAAGCAAATATTACACCAAGCTGGTGACCGTCATCACAGATATGTTCAACAATGTGGTTGAAGTAATCCAGAAGGTGGTTCCTGAACAAAAGATCATCGAAGAGATAAAGCAGATCCTTGAGGGGCTCATCGCTGGACTGAAGACAGCGGAGCTGGACATTCCATCATTCACCTTCCCTCTCACTGATTTGGTCGTACCTTCAATGAAGATCAGTATGGACAGCCTTCAGGAGTTTGAAATCCCAACACAACTGGATATTCCTGAGTTTACCATTTTGGGCTTCCACACTGTGCCAGCCTTCACCATCTCCTTTGATGACATTAAGCAGAGAATCGTTGAATTAATTGATTTCATTGTCAACTTTGAGATCCAGATGCTTGACATTGAGGCTTTCTTTGGAGACCTTACGTTGAACCTTCCTCCTATGCCTGAGATAATCTTCCCTGAGTTTGCCCTTTCAGATATCTCCCTCCCTGCCTTCCCCCAGGTCCCTGTTGAGAAGCTTGTTGAGACACTCCAGATACCTGATTTTAAGCTGCCAACTATCCCTACTGAAATTATGATCCCCAGTTTTGGCAAGCTGTATGGTGAGATCAAACTAATCACTCCCATCTATACCATCAAGACAACTGCTGAGTTCCAAAACTCTACTGAAAATGAAATGACACCTCAATTCACTGGATTCCTGACTTCAAGGACCACATCTCCTACTTTTGAGATGCTTACATACAATCTGGATGCTACAGCTCGCGTTGCGATCCCCAAGATGAACCGTGTTGTCTTTGCAGAGACCATGAAGTTTAATAATCCTGCTATTGGAGTTGAACATCAAGCATCTTTAACTTTCTATGGTCAAGCAGCCCAGGCCCAAGCCAAGACTACAATGAAAGTCACCACTGAACCTTACACTGCTGATATTGCGAACACAGCATTTATTGCTGTTGGGGGTGGAATGACTTCCTCTCTGGAAACAACTTACAATCACAGAGTAAACCTCCCTATCATCAGTTTCACTAGTGATGCCACTCTATCCCAGAAAGCTGTTGTTCGCCAGGATGGCCTTACCCTCACCGTAACAGCTGACAATGTAGGTAGAGTCAAATTCAATGATGATGAGGCCAATCACAAGAGCAACTTGCTTTTCACCCTCAATCCCAGCGAGGCTAAGCTGACTTTCACAGGTGACACAGACTCTGCAATTCTGAACATGAAACAGCAAATGACTGCTGAATCTGCCTTATTTAGTTACGTCAAGTTCAATGCCCGCTGTGATTCAGAGGGCCCCGCAATTAAGAACAGTGTTATTGTAGCGTCAGGACAGGCTAACCTTTATGATATGAAGCTTGAGTTGAAGGCAAACCATGACACAGAGCTGGTTGGTACAGTCAGTGGAGACCTGTCCAATGTGGTCAATGTTGTTATTCGACCCACTGAGGTTGTCTTTGACTTCCAGAACAAGGGAAACACCAGAATGAATGTCTTTGAATCCCTGACCGCTAAGATTGATCTCCAGAATGATTACTCTGTCATCTTCAAGCCTGACACCCAACACATCAACACAGTGGCTATGGCACGTCTCAATCAGTACAAGGTCTCCTACAACTTCACCATTGACAACAATGAGAATGAAGCTGGTATCATTGTCGCAGTAGATGGTGAGGCTAATCTTGACTTCCTGACTAGCCCCATTAGCATCCCTGAGTTTGACTTGCCTTTTGTTGACTTCCGCACCCCAGCCATCAGTGATCTGAACTTATATGAGACCTTCAGGTTGGAGCACATTCTGAAGACCCCTGAGCAGAATGTTGATGTAGATGCCAAGATTGTTTACCAGAAGAACAAAGGTGCCCCCCTCGTTGATGTGATGGGTCTGATCCAGATTCCCTCTGTGGGTAACCTGATCACAGAGCTGTCTTTTAAGTCTGCTATTATCAACCTGAATCTTAATGCTGGACTGTACAATGAGGATGATCTTGTGTTCCGTCTGGGAGCAACCACAGCCTCTGTGTTTGAGAGCCTGAAGACTAAGCTTGATGGCACCACCAGCCTGACCACCAAAAGAGGAATCAAGCTGGCCAACTCCTTGTCCCTTGAGAACCCCCATATTGAGGGTACCCATGACAGCACCATTAGTCTGAGTACTGAGACTTACGAAGCTGCCGTCTCTGTAGCTACTGTTGCCAAGATTGCCCTGCCCATTCTCAACCTGGAAGCCAACCAGAACCTGGTTGTAGACACCAAGACCAAGGCAAATGCTGTCTCTACCTTGAAGCTGAAGGGTAATTTCAATGTGCCCATCATTAAGGCTGTTGGAGAGGCAGAGGCAGAACATAGCCTGAAGTTGGAGGGAACATTTGAATATGCTTCTATGGAGACAACCACCAAAGCAAACATTGAAGGCACAGTGCTTGAGCAATATGCTCTTTTGGGAATTTTGGACAATGAGGCTACTCTGTACCTCAATGTTGATGGCCTACGTACCACATCCAAAGTAAATGCTGATGCCAAACTCACCAATGGGGAAATCAAGGTCCTTAGCATGGATGTTAATGAGAACCTGGCTGTTGAGGCCTCCCTCAGTCGTGTGTATGCAGTGTTGAAGTTTGCCTGTAACAACGAAGCAAATGTGATGAACTTTAATACCAAGGGAAGCCATGTTGCCCAGGCAACTCTAGATCTTGCCCCAATGTCTTCCTTGACTGCTGATATTGAGATCAATATGTCTCAGCCAAGCGACCTCGGTGACCTCAACCTCTTTAACAAGGCTATTGTTGAATTGACAGTACCAAAGCAGAAGATCTCTGTCAATGCCAAAGTTGTCACTCCAGTGTACACCACTGACATGGTAGTTGAAGTGGAGGGAGAAGCCCCTGTCTTCAAGGTCATTCTTAAGTCATCTGCTACCTCTGTAATTGTCTTCCTGGAGTATGACTTGGATGGTGAGTTTAGCATCTCCCAGAAATATACTGTATGAACATTTTTGAGCATTGTTTTACAGAATGATTACATAATGACATAAATATTCTCTCAATAGCTTCTACCACTGCAAACTTTGAGAATGATGCTCTAAACATGATCAGCAAGGCTGTCCTGACTCATACTGACCTGACCTTGGACATCCACCACATTATTTCCCAGGCTTTAAGGTAACATATCTTGTACACCGTGTTTCACATGCAATTTTTCACAATATATATTGTTGAGGCTTTAATGTAACTGTTCCTCATTTTTATATTTAAGGAGGAAACGGCAGGCTGATGACAGGTAAATGTTGAATACATTTGATTTAAAAAAAAAATCCCCTGCAAAGTATTAATATGTCCATCAGAATGTTTCATATTGAACAGGTTAAGAATTCATTTACAGTGATTGCTCATCTACAATTTAATTACTTTCCAGCATCTCTCGTCACACCCTCAATGTGGACATCATCAGCCCTACTTTCACTGATGTGAACTTCCGCTATGCTGCTCGCGGAGATGGAATCAGTGCATCTATCTCCACCCCATCAACTGGCTTCCTAGGTCTCCAGTTCCAGGCCAGGGTCCCATCTCAGATGAATGCTAGGCTCTATAGCCGTTATGTTGTGAGTATTGTTGGTGTTTCTGAATTAACATCGTGCCTCCATAGGACCAGTAAATGCACATTTCTATGATATAGAATCTAAAAACTAAATACATTTATTTTTCCTCTGTCCAATAGTCTGCCCCTGAGGAGGATGTTGATATTCTAGTCATCAGAGCTTCTGCTAAGGACACCGATAAGATGAACCTTCAGATTGCCTACAACATGGAAGCACCCAGAGATATGCTCCTTGGACTCAAGGAGAGACTCCCTTCCATTACCTCCACACTGACCATGTTTGCTGACAAGTACCTGATGACATCCCTTGTGGAGGATCTGAAGAGTGCACTTGTGAAATTTGTCGATGAGGCCTATAATGCTCCCATGATCTTTGACGAGCAAATGGGCCAGCTCTCCATCCTCTTCAGAAACACAGTTGTCCAGTACCAGAAGCTTGTCCAGGTCTTCCTGGATGCCGCGGTCAAGTTCCTGAGGGAGACCCAGTTCAAACTGCCTGGCTCTGACGAGATGACCACTATCCCTGAGGTCCTCAAGAAGCTGACCAGCAGCATCGGTGCTATGCTTGAGAAGGCCCTTGAGATTATCTGTGAGAGCGCAGAGGTCTATGGTAACTTTATACTTGATCAATTGAGCAGTGTTAGAATCACTATGCCAGTCGGTGATGGAATTACTGTACGTCACATGTATGATGACTTGAAGGTCACTTTGAAGAACATCTATGATGAAGCTGTGGACCTTGTGCAAAAGATGGAGAGCATTGACATGATGCTAGAGAAGCTGGGTGAGACCCTGAAGGCCATTGTTGAGAAATCACAGGAATTTGTTGACTCTCTTGACTCTACCTACTTGGACGCAGTGCTCGTCAATATCAATGTCCTCTGTAGCAACCTTTTCACTTCCATTGAGAATGTCTTAAATGAGATCCCTACACTAAATATGGAGCTGCTGCAGAATGCTGCCGGGTACATTATGGACATGGTCATCACTGCGATGAACCAGTTCAACACCACTGTTTCTGATTTTCTGCAGCAGGCTTCTGAGGAGGTCCAAGAGTACATGAAAGTTAGCACAGGAAAGCTTGAGATCAACCTTCCCTTCCCCTTCCAGCAGTGAGGCTTTCACAGACTGAAACCCAAGTCTATATGAAACACTACCATCTGTCTAAAAAACAGCATAGGAAGAAACATGGATGTTTAGTGTTTTAGAATATATTTATAGCTGTCTGTTTAACACAAAGACCTTGTTAAATAGATGTTGTTTTATTATTTGAATGTAAATGACGTATTGTTTACCAACATTGAAATGGAAATGTATTGATTCTCATGCCCTTTTGTTTTTGACTCAGTATTTACTGTAAAGAGAGAAGAGTATCAATAAAGACCAGTTATGCAAAGCTGTATCATTGAAATGTCTTATTTATTATATCAGGATACAAATGTTGTTGTATTTCACATCATGATATATATATATATATATATATATATATATATATATATATATATATATATATATATATATACAGTAAATGTCTAATTTTAACAGTGGGGAAGATAATTTTCTGATGACTAGACTTTGCGGCATTGGCTTAACCTTTGAATGTTCAAGGTACAATAGAGTTTGTAGCAGCATTATGGGCAATGAGTTTCTATACTGCCTCCTCAATAGAGTGGATAATGATAATAAAATAAGTGCTATTTATTATATTATATATTTTCAATATGCCTTTAATAAGCCTTACTTATGTGTCAGCAAGTACTGTGCTTTCAGTCTATACAAAGTATCTGCACCAGGGATTTGGTTTTATGGAAAAAGAAAACCTTTGAAAAAGGTTGTTCTATTCCTGATATAAATTTACAGATGGATATAAACAGTCTGATTCACATGCCTTTCACCTGCATCGCAAAAAACAGGGTGGAACAGATGGAGAATAATGTCAGGAGTGATTTGTGACAGAAGGGTACCAGCAAGAGTTAAAGGAAAGTTGTAGATAGAAGATGGTAGTGAGACCAGCTATCCTGTATGGCTTGGAAACGGTGGCAGTGACATAGGCAGGAGGAGTAGCTGGAGGTGGCAGAACTGAAGATGCTACAATTCTCATTAAGACAAGGAGGGACAAGATCAGGAATGACCCCCTTAGACGGATAGCCCAGGTTAGAAGGTTTGGGGATAAAGTAAGAGAGGCGAGGTTGAGATGGTTTGGTCATGTGCGGAGGAGGGTTGGGGTAAATTGGGAGAAGGATGCTGAAGACGAGAAGAGGACTTTTTGTCTAGGCTGTTTTTCTAGTAGTTTCAACTAGGCTACCTGTCTACTTCTATTTCCAGTAGTATTTAAAAATAAAACGTATGTTGAATTACTGTATAACATTCCAAGTATAGATTTAAAAAGCCTCTTATTTTGAAATGCACATCGTTTTGAAGTTGGAGTAGTTCAAGCCAAAAATTACTTATTTTCTATCAATTACACACCCCATGAAGCCTTGAATTCATGGACGTCTTTTTGTTTTTGTCGCATTCCTGAGCCAATAATTTGATGACCGGCGAAGAGACTCCTATACTGACTCTCATATTGACCGATGACCCGGTCATCAAATTATTGGCTTACAAAAATCTCCATGAATTCAAGGCTTCACAGGGTGAGTAATTGATAGAAAATACGTCATTTTGGGGGTGAACTACTCCTTTAAATAGTTGCCATGTACAGGGTCCTCTACACAAGTAGGCATGACAGAATAGTGGATTTGATATCAAAAGATATATCTTCTATTTTCAGGTCCTCCATCATGCTGTATAATTCTACTGTGAAGCCGAGCCTGTTTAGCCTGTGTAATGATGAATCTGTGTTGATGACACAGCTAATACTCCTGATGTTGTTGTTGTCACTCAAAACCATAGGGAGGTGTTCATTCTCGAGGTCAGCTGTACTTTTGATTTAGAGGAAGCCTTCGTAACCAAAGTGCTAAAATATCAGCCATTATAGGAAGCTGCTCAATTTGGAGGAGGCGTTGTTTCCTTTATCCATGATTGATGTCTGCTGTGTCTGACAAGTATGTCAACTAAATTATATTGTATGTAACAATGTTCTGCCGCCTAGGCACTTTGTTTTCCTATTGTCTGACTGCTTTAGCAGTGTTTATGTCCTTTGTACAAGGCGTTCTGTTTATGTGGACATACAGTATATAAATATTTCAAATGTTTGTGTATTATGGTTTGTTTGTTTGTTTGTTTCACTGTGAAGCAGATTGGATTTACCTGATAAGAAATGGGCTTTACAAATAAAATGTACAGTTTGAGCTGAGGTACACTGAGAAGAAGAATGGTAAGATTGATAATATGAACAAATTGGTTTATATACCACAAAATGTTTTTTTGTGACTCACACAGAGGCAGCTGTGCACATACAATGACACATGCAACTTCATGCAAACGTATGTGCACATTCTGTATGCACATTTATAAGGAAGGACCTACAGTGCACACACAGCACCTTACAAACACCACCAAATTATTCAAACACATCCCACACACAGGCACCACATTTTGTAAAGCCACAGTGTGCTATGACAATTAAATGTAGCACTGGCCCTTTAAGGAAAGTGCATAAAGAGGGGTGGACAGGTTTGTGGCCTCCTGTCTAGCCAGAAGCCTGGTTTGAGTGTTTGTGAGAGAGACCTGGAGGCATGAGGGGTACAGACTAATTCTCGGTAAGACAATCTGAAACAAATGACAAGGTTTTTATAACTCATTGTAACAATAGTATATGTATAAGAGTTTAGATAGGCTGACAATATTAGGCCTGTTGTTAATTATACTAATATATATCTGTACTTCCAGAAGCCTCCAGGTCCTTTGAGTAGCAGTACTCTTTGGCTGTGCAGGCCCATGAGCATACATTGACTATTTGGGTATGTTTGTTATTTTTCTGTATTTTGTCATCTTGCTATAGGAGCCTAATGAAGTGATGAATTGTTGGAGGGCTGGTCTAATGTTTTATTATTTGATTTTTGTCGGAGCTGAACTGTAAATCACTGTTTTTCCCACCGTGCCATATATATATATATATATATATATATATATATATATATATATATATATATATATATATATATATATATATATTAAAAAAAAATACTATTTAGACTGAGTGCAATAGGGTTGACTGAGGACAGAGCTATACTGGGCCATTAGCTAGCATATGACTTTGGTTTTGGTTTTGCTTATTTGTAGTTTGTTTTGATTTGCTTATTTGCTTATTTGCTTTTGGTTACTTATTTACTTTATTTTCTTTTGGTTTTGCATTATTTGGATTTGATTTGTTTAATTTCTGTATATTTACTTTAGAGGCCCCGAAGCCCTTACCCTTATTGCCCCCTTTGCCTCTTGAGTTCAGTCCCTTTTTGCAGAACTCTAACACTAACCGCTTTCTTCCGTTCTGTATTTTAACCTGACTATTTTTATAACTGTTGAATAAACTTGACACATTTGATACATCAGCCTCTGGTTCTGTTAATTCTGAACCCGTACCTTCCTGGGGAACCTTACCTTGTTCAGTCCTATATATCTATACATATACAGTATATGGTTAATGTGTTTAAAGGATCCCTCACTCCTATATGTGTGGGTGGAGTAGTCATTGCTTTTCCTAGCCCTGCTACATAAATATAGATTATTAAATTTTTCTTGTTAAATTATTGTCTCCGCCAGGCCGAAAGGCATGGCGAGAGAGTATGTTTTGCCCCCTGTCCGTCCGTCCGTGTGTCCGTCCGTCCGTCCTTCTGTCTGCGAGCAGCTAATCTCAGACACCGTTGGCCCGGTCACTGTGAAACTGCGCACACACACTCCCTGGATGCCACAGCAGAACCTCTGCCCAACATTTTTCTGGTCATAGTGCCACCATGAGGCCGACTTTTGCAAAACACATTTGTTGATATTACTCCTACAGATTTTGTCCAAAAAACACACAAATTGGTACACGGTATCTCTATAGTCATGTGATCAACACGGATCTGTCCGATTTTCCATATTCCATCCTCATTGGATAAGATTGGCTTCCAAAGTTTGCAGGATTGGTTTGTTTTGAACAAAATGCCTCAAATCATGAACGCAGCTTGCGATTTCCGTAAAATTTTCCACGTAGATTCCCACTTGGCCCAGGAAGAAATGCCACTTAAAAACTTTCAAATCAGCCTCATGGCCCCTATAACTGCACCGATCTGTGTGAAACTTTGCACGCACACTCCCTAGAGGCCAAGGAAAAACTTTTGCCCTGCAATTTTTACATCTGCCTTTTAGAGCGCCACCAGGAGGCTGATTTTTGTAAAACACATGTTTTGCTCTTACTCCTTCAGATTATGTCCAAACTTCACACAAATCGGTACACAGTATCTCTATAGTCATGTGATCAAGATGGATGTATCTGGAATTTCATATTCCATCCTAATTGGCTAACATTGGCTTTCAAAGTTTGCAGGATAGGTCAGTTTTTCACAAAATGCCACAAATCATGAACACAGTGTGCGATTTCCGTGACATTTTGCATGCACATTCCCACTAGGCCGAGGAAGAAATGCCACCCATTTCACATGGCCTGTTATAGCGCCACCAGCAGGTCTAATTTAGCAAAACACATTGTTGGAACAAAATGCCTCAAATCATGAATGCAGTGTCCGATTGCCGTGAAAGGCCTAAGAAAAAATTGCACCTTTTTCTTGGCCTATTCTAGCGCCACCAGGAGGCCACAATAACCTACCTGACCTGGCGGAGACCTGTGCTCCGAGGAGCACTTTCTCTAGTTGCTATTCTTTTTCATGTGTCTTTTTACAACAATTAAATGTTGAAGAGTTGAAACTAATTCATTTGACTCCTGTTTACCTGTATATGGGTACAAATACAATCAAGAATTTTGAACACTATTTAACTATTGTAATAGCTTATAGCCTAATGTCAGCCATGTCATATGGTCTCAAAGCATTGAAGACAATCCTTTCCACTGTAGCAAACAGGACAGAGGGGGTCTATTCAAAAGATAAAACAATTTGCCTATTACGTTCGGAAGGGGGTACACCTATGGATTCCAGGTGCTCCAGGATTCCAGGTTTCTCTTCAAGAGAAAGGCAGAATTTGTAAATCATTTCATGATGTGTAGCCTATGTAGCCCTCAGCTTGGAGCTTGCCTAAAATGTATTATAAGATAAAAGATTAATGCTAAACATTAATTAAAGTGGTGGTAACTTAACCTGATACAGCAGGTGACTGACACTTCAGCATTCTATTCATTGTTGCTCTTTGCACTTGTCCTGATGTCAAATGCATCTCATTCATTGTGGCTTTGAATTGGTATCAGTAGATTTTGATATCTATTTATAATCATAACAACAATTGTGTCCCTTATAGTTGTTGTTGTTGTAGTACTTGCCAAGTATATTTTGCACATACCTGGAATTTGTTCTCTGCATTTACCCATCCTATTAGGAGCAGTGGATCACTATTAATACAGCACCCGGGGGAGCTTGGGGCAAAGTGTCTTACTCAGGAACACTTAGGCACAAAGATTGGGCAAGTCTGTTAGGCTTGTCCAATTCACGGCTGGAAATCAGCACTGAGTCAAGAGGTAGAGTGCAACCAGAAAGCGCTTTATTCACCAAAAGTTTACACAAATGGAAAAATGACATAAGCAACATAAAGGTGGCATGGTGCAGCTCCACATGTCCTATCACATAACTTAACCGAATGTGTTCTTCAAAAATTATGAATATGTTTGACAATGTTTATGTAATGAATTTCAAATTGGCTTTTAAGAGCTGTAAATTGTAATATGAACATCTACAATTAATTATGACTGCATTATGACAATCATCAAAAGGTCAATATACTACGTGTAGGAGCCAAATGTGTAGCCTGTGATTGATGAAGGCACATTGGCACCTTGGTGGTGGGAGTGTCGCTGTGGGTGGCCTCAGTGCTTATTTTTTAACTCTATGCCTCAGTGTCTATAAGGTAGTGGAACCTGCTCACTCTAAGGCTGATATGACCATGGAGGTGGGGTGAGCTTAGCCTGGTAAACCCTCCCTCCGGAAATCTCATTTCCATTTGAAATGAGATTTCTGGAGGGAGGGTTTACCAGGCTAGGGTGAGCTGGGAGAGCTATATTTTTGTTGACCATGTTGTATTATTGTTCATTGCTCACTGTTTAACTTATCTTGTGCACGTATTTATTACAGATCAATTTATTGAACATCGTAAATGGTAATAATTGCTGACACTGCACAGTAAACATGTTAAACTTAAGCATTTGTTTTGGAACTGAGTATTTTAATGCGCGTCATACAGCTTTTAAATCTCCCAGGCTTAGCCTGCCGGCTGATCAGTCATTGAGACTGTTATCAGCCGCAATACTATACTAGTCATATTTTTGAGCGGTGCCAGCTGCTCCAACAAGTGACCGAGTGTGTGTGTATGTCCGCATGAGCGCGACATCAACAGCTGCAGCTGATTGCTGTGTGTGTGTGTGTATGTGTGTGTGTGTGTGTGTGTGTGTCCGATCTACAATGTAGGTAAAAGTGACTAAAAAGTAACAAAGTAATCCAAGTGAGTAAAAATACTTTGAAATACTTACAATGAGTTAAAATACTTAAAAGTTGTTAAAATGTGTAAAAATGAGTAAAAGATACTTAAGAGTAAATACATTGAGTCAAAATACGTACATGTAAATAAATTGAGTAAAAATACTTAAAAGTAATTTTGGAGTAACAATACTTACTTATACTATGCTAATACTGGAGTAAGAATTAAAAAAAAATAAAAGTTCTCCTGGGGAAATACTGGGGGAAACAATTTTGACAACCCAGCAATTGTCAGCTATAATAAAGCATCAATAAATATAACATGGCATTAACGTAGCCTAAATACTGTAAAGCAATATCAATGCCAGCTTAAGTAGGTCTATTGCCCTGTTGAGATATAAAACAGGGGTCTTCAACGTTTTTCCAGTCCAAGGGCCCCCTAGCTGAGGGAGAGATGATCATACACTCCTGATTGCTACCTGGTTTCTGTCTGGTGATTGCCATCTGGTGGTGAAAGGAAAGACGTGCATCTTATGTCAGATCTGCATAATTCCATTACCATGCTCTTAGTATCTTGTTGCTACCCTTTGCTGTATTTTCTTCTTTTTTTTCTCTATCTGCCTTGTGTTTTCTGCTGTATTGCCATTGCCAGCTGAATTTCCCAAGTGGGATCAAAAAAGGTCTAAAGATCCGATTTCAAAATGGTCACAAAAACTATGAGTAGCCTTCTTGTGACTGTCAAGCTTAGGTTTTACCTGGCTTTTGTAGACCATGTCTTCACCTTTTAGTCCAGTACTATCTTTGAATATCCCCCTTTTTTCCATTTTTTGGTTATGTCGATTCCCAGTATATAATAATAATAAGCCTTTTTAAATTTATAGCCTTTTTAAAATTTGTTCCAGTTGGGACAACTGCCACTCTTCACTCAAGTCAAGTCCTCTCTCAGTGGTGAAATCATGCAGCCTCTGCTCCAGGCTCCGGGTTAGGTGTCCTGGTAAGGCTTTTACAATCTGCTTTGCCTCCACCCACCAGCAAATTATCATAGGAACACTAGTTAATTTGTCACTGGCTGTGATGCAGGAATGATACCTAGACCTACAGTATCTTGGGACTAAAGTAGGCTATAGGTATATATTTATCCCACTAAAAGCAAAAATATTACATGTTAAGCAAACAGTTTGCATCGCAACATGAGGTATAAAGACAGAATCAGTGTAGTTTAGAGAGTGATCATTCTAATGGTGTAAGAGTTCTATTAAAATGCTATATACTGCTGTATTTAAACTGCATACATTATATACTATTTATTAGGAAATAAATCAATGCTCAAATTTCATAATCTAATATTTCTAAGATATAGTTGTGCCATACTCTGTTATGTTTCTGCAAACCACAAATCACTGGCTATCCTTTAGATTGTTCATTTGTAGGCTATATGTTTATGACACAATTTCTTTGTTCAAATGGTTGTCACTTTATTCTAATATTGGGTATCTGATTTATTTCAACAAACCTCTTAAATATAATTTGTAAACTGATTTTGGAATGCCTTGGGTTGTGGTTGCTTAATAATCAATACGTTATCATCCAAGAGCACCAAGTGCTTCTACGAAAAAGAAAAAAAAGCTAATGGAAGGTATGATTCCAGCCATAAAATATCAGCCATATCAAACATTTTTGAAAGATCAATAATGTCTTGCTACACGACACCATGTCACACGTGCCATGTCAAAGAACAGGTAAAAGAACTCAATGTAAGCATGATCATGTGTACACAAGGATAGAGACTTTAGTCCAATAGTCCTAAGAGGAGAAGTTTGATGATAACAAGCCGACGTTCAAATGTAATTACTACCTATCAATGGTCATGCAGGGACAAATGCCCTAGTTTCTGGGGCACAAATTCATATATCTTTATATAATCAATTTCACTATCTGCTTTTGCTAGATGGTTCTGAACATCACCATATACCAAGTAAAGTGGGGGAACTGGATTGGGGGGGGGGGGGGGGGGGTGCTAGCTGTTCTTTATAATTTGTTGAATATTCAACTTTATGCAAAATCCTTTTGTTGTCTTATCCTTGCCGGTGAACTTTCTGTAAGCCTCAGGCATTTTTTTTAAGTTGCTTGATTCAATATTTAGATTTCTTTTAATCAAATATCGTCCTGTATAAACCCATTGAACTTCAAACTATAATTTAACCACGGTTATACTAATTGAAAATGCACGTTCCTGGTGACTGATAGTGTCCTTTTTAATGCGTGAGGGGCCGTGATTGTTTTTTTTATGAAGGTCAATGTGAGTCACCAGAACCAGGGATGTGTGTTTTCAATGAGTCATTGAATGGTTAAAACAGAGTTTTAAGTTCAATGGGTTTATACTTTATATAGACCCCTTAACAGACGACGTCGCACTGATAAGAACCAGTATGCTATGCGCGTGCAGGCCGGCACCAAATGAAACCCATGTCATGTCTCGCTAGGACGTGCCTCACTAGCCAACACACAAGAGGAGGTTGAAATGTACTGAAACCAGGGCACTCCAAAACAATATGTTGGGTATTGATTGCATGAAACAATCACCTGTGCGTCCAGTCTCAATGTTGGTAAACAAATAATTGGTCTATAGGAGGGGTGCCTGATAAAATGAATATCAAATATCTACATACTGAATCAAATAACTTAAAAATTGTCTTGGATGCACACACAAGCCAGAGTAGACGTTAAAATGACCCCAGAAGTGTTTTAAAATGAAATACCCCTGTGAGACAGTTATTTGCATACAAAGTATTGATAAAGATCAAATGTAAGATTCATTAAATACGAACAATTTTAAATACTTGGTGTTTTAGACAGATCCCCTTACTAACATTGAATAAAATATTATGTATTACATGACAGTACGGCCAAACCAGATTTATGCAATGTAAGGCCAAAGCAGGCCATGGGCCTTGAAAACTAGTGATAGTTATGTTTTCTCATTACTGACATAGTATGCTCAACATGGTGACTTAACCACTCACACGGGCATTGTAATATTACTGATTATGACCGTGTATCAGAATTATTATTTAATGTTAAAATAAGTTTCAATGGTAAATACAGTCCTACTGTAGCTGTCAATTGCTGTCTATACAATGCTGAACATATGTGCAGGCTTCAGCCTAAAATGAAACTTTAACCCCAGGATAACTTTGCCTTTGTCCCTCCACACGTATGGTGAGGACTTTGGAGCTGGAACAGCACTGTCTGTACAGCGACTCCCACCTTCCCTTCATATGGAAAACCATGGGTATAAAAGACCTCTGCTGAGACCAAGGCCTCAGTCTCTTCTGAGTACTCGCATCCCATAAGGAGAGAGCTTCAACGAACCCATCATGGGGTACACAAAGCTTTGCCTGCTGCTTTTAAGCACACTTGCTTTGGCATGTAAGTATTTTTGTAATTGCTTCAAACATTGCAGGTAATGACACATGTATTCAGTGATTGTACAAGTGAAATGTTACATTTTGAGTTTTCATATTATAAACGTTATCAATTCAACAGATTTTCTTGAGATAACATTAAGATATGATTGATCTAGATACATATATACTGTAAATGATATGTATGATTTTAATAATGGACAATTGTGACAAATTCTAACTCTTTAAAAGAGACATTTATTGCATAGATATTTTACTTAAATGAGTATTTTTTTATGTAAACTTCTTGTGTTTTCCTTATAGATGCCCAAGAGGAGGGATCATGCCTGTGTACGTTTCAATATTTATTAAACAAAATCCACATAGATTTCCTCATATTGTTGACCTAGAGCTGCACTTTGTAACGTTCATGTTCTACACCAGATTCAAACCCTGGTCTTTTCACCACTGAGCTAATAGAGCCTGCCTCCTAGCTCAAAGGATGAATTGAATTTTGACCTTCAGGCAGTAGTACTTGTCAACCAGTCGTGTCAAACCTAAATGTCTCATTAGAAGAGCAGGGAGACCAAATATAACCACCACAATTGTTATATTGTATTAACGTACTCTGATATTATTAACATAGAATTTTCAAAAAATTATAATTACAATACAAATAGGACCCCCTCGAAAATGAGATGCTACATCCCAAAGGGGCTATCCATTCAACACATTCTGACAAATGTTGACATCTGCAATTAATTTAACCTGTCACACAACCATGACCATTGAATTGCTGAAAATACTTGCTGTACTGTCAGTGTGCTAAAGTTGAAATAATTATCTATTTTTTAACAGTGAACCAAAGGTACAAAGCCTTCAACAAATATGAATACCTCTATGAAGCTGAATCCTTGAACGCCATCAACGGTGCCTCAAATCTTCGCAATGGACCCAAGGGCTCTTGCAAGGTACATGACGCACCAACAGTAAATAATACTTACGCATACATACGCATTTTAGTTCATGTATATCTTTCATCGTAATATCCTAAAAGCTAAAATGACACCTACACAGGTCGAGATTGAAGTGCCCCAGATGTGCCACTACATCGTCCGCACCACAGGCTGTAGCCTGAGTGAGGTTGTCGACATGGATGCAGAAGGCAATGCTGTGGTCGTCCCTGCACCCAGCTCTGAGGCCTTTGCTGCTGAAATGGAGAAGTAGGTTATGCCAGCAGCACATAGGTCTACATTTTTTAAATGTGACTGAACACATGATTACTGTTCAATTAAAATAAGCCTGTGGAACAAAACCTTTAAAGCGACTAGACTTGATAGTAAGTCCTCTTGTATGTTTATTTTCTTCTTAGATATCCTCTGAAGGTTGTGGTTGAGGGTGAGTACGATGTCAAACTGTACCCTGAGGAGGGTGAGACGATGCCCATCCTGAACATCAAGAGAGGTATCATCTCTGCCCTGGCGGTGCCTCTGCTGGAGGAGGAGAAGAACAAGAACATGGTACATTAAACTGCTCTTTAATTTATACCTACACTGCAGGCATCCACATGTATTTTTGTATATACAGTACCAGCATGAAGAAAACATATTATTTTGATATTTGAGGGGAAAATAACCAATTATTTCTTTTTCTGCATTCTTCCTTTTCAGCCCACCATCCATGGCAAATGCAGGACCTCTTACTCTGTCAATGCAAGAGAGGACATTGCTACTGACATCAGCCTCACCAGGGATCTGTCCAAATGTGACAAATTCATGCCCATGAGAGACCACACCAGCCCCCTGGCTCTGATCTCTGGCATGGTAAGATATCCAAGCAATGTGGTTGGTTGTTTGCTTGTTTGTAAAATGCACTGCAGGCATGCACTGTGGATTTCAAACAATACCATACTGTGAGTCTGAGAAGTAACACAAATAACTATCTACTTGCAGCACTACCCTCTTGCCCAGCTGGTCAGGAGCTCCCAGACCTGCAACTACAAGTTTGACAATGAGAACATGCACATGACCTCTGGTGCCTGCACTGAGAACCACATCCTCATTCCTTTCTCTCACAAGTAAGTCAAACCGTGTAAACCGTTATCTCACACTGTACATGATTTTATGTGTATGGATCTTTATTACAATTTAGGCATTTAGCAGACACTCTTAATCCAGAGGTATACAATATGAGGTATGAAATGCATAGAAATAGTCATCTAGGATCATAGGTAAACCAATAACATATCATCAGTCTAAACAATATAATAAATCATCTGTACATTGAAACGCAATATAGGATGCCATGTCTACAAATGAACCTGGCTAGTCTACATAACATGCTATCTAAATTACATTTAGCTTTTGCATAAGCCTGCAAGGTTGTCAAGGCTAGGGCAAATGCTACAGGTCTCAACTATGTGTTGTCTGCCCATAGGGGACAATATGGCGTTACCAATGTTGGCAAGCAGTCTCTGACTTTGCTGGAGGTTTCTGCTTACAACGACAGAGTCTTTGACTTGGGTAAGGAGCTCTTTGCATTTGTCATTCTTATCTATGGATGTTTCTTTTTTTGTTGTTTTTTATTTTTACTGTGATTGACAATGCTATTTCAGCTGTTTACTCTCTGATTACTATAGATGAAGCCAATGTCAAGGGTCTGAACATGGAGACTGCTGCTGACAGGAATGTTATCCAGGATAAGGATGCTGGTCTGGCTCTCCTGAGAGAACTGGCTAATCTGCCTGAGACCGAGGGCGAGAGGAGGGCCAACCTCTTCCAGAAGCTGGTGTATATGGTCCGTGGAATGAAAATTGAGACCCTGAGCCCTGCTATTCCCGAGGCTCTTGAGGTGTCCCGTTCACTGAGCTACCAGGTTCTGGCCCAGTGCGGTACCCCTGAGTGTAGCAGTGCCATCATGCAGATCCTGAGGACCTACGACAGCTCTGCCGTTGAGGTTGATGCCACCGTGTTTGGTCTGGGACTGGTGTCCAACCCCTCTCCCCTCCTGATCAATGACATGCTGGAGATGGCTCAGTACAAGCCCAGCAAGCCCATCATGTATGCCCTCAGCAATGTTGTCAAGAGGTGAGAAACCGCAACTTGAACTTACTCTGTTAGAACAAGCTTATTTAGTGTTACACAGTAGATAACTCAACTGCCACATTATTCAATATTCAATAGATTCTACAAAGCTGAAGGCAAACTGACCCCTGAAATCCATGCTGTTGCTCAGTTCATGGGCTCCCAGCTGGGTGACTGCACTGGTGACAATGCCTTCATGACTCTGAGGGTGAGTGGTTATCTCTAATGGATTTATACTTAATACATTAAAAGATAGTAGATGACAGATCAAACTCATCAATGGTTTCTTGACCTTAGGTTATTGGAAACATGGCTGCAGCCATGGGCGCTGCCAGCCCTGCCTTGAGGACTGCTGTGATCGAGTGTGTGAACCAGCCTGCTGCATCCCTTGCTGTTCAGGAAGCTGCCATCCAGGCCTACAGGCTGACCCCTGTCCCAGAGGAGGCAAGTCAAACTGTTTTCACAGTTACTTTTGGTATACTTCACAGAAGACTTTTTTTTTTTAATTTAATGATGAGTTTTTTTATTTATTATTATTTTATTTCTCTGTCACAGGGCAGAGAGGTTCTCATGCAGGTCCTTCTGGACAGCGCCAGCCCCCTGCAGAAGCGCGTTGCTGCCTACCTGGTGCTGATGAAAGACCCCCAGCCAAGTGAACTCGCCCAGCTGGCTGCTGCCCTGCCTAATGAACCTGACCAGCAAGCCAAGAGCTTTGTCATCTCCCATGTTACCAACATCTTGTCTTCAACTGAGCCCGAGACACAAGAGTAAGTGAAGTCTTTTAATATTGAATATGCAGCATGAGCTGTGGACAAGTGGATTTTATCTTTCATTTAATGCTTACCTCTAATTAGTACATCTATCTTTCTTATAGACTGAGACAGAAGATTCTCGATGCCCTGCAAGGTAATGAGATTGGAACCGTCATGGACCCAACCAAGTTCTCCCGCAACTACAAGGTCGGATCTGTGGAGGGAAACATGATCTTTGAGGGTGCCAGCTATCTGCCCAAGGAGGTCATGCTTGAGATGACCCTGAAAGCCTTTGGCTATGACATTGACATGATGGAGGTAGATAAAACCAAGTCTTTCCTTGTAAGATATAATAATGCATTGCTCAATTATTCAAACTGAATTGAATTGTCACACTAAATATTCTACATTTCCAGATCGGCATGGAGGGCACCGGACTTGAGCCAACTGTTGAGGCCCTGTTTGGAGAGAACGGATTCTTCCCAGACACAGTGCTGAAGACAATGTATTTTGTCTCTGACAAAATGCCCCAGGAGGTCAGCCTGGTTCTGAAGAACCTGCTCCCCGCTCTCAGGAACGACAGACGAAAGAGAGAGGTAAGTCACAAAAGCGTTTGGATGTAATTTACGTATTACTTTGAATTATTTCTACAAAGTACAGTCATCATCCCATTATTTTTATATCTTTAGACCACCCAGAACATCATGAGAGAAATCGGACGCAACCTTAACAAACTGGTGACTGAACTGAAAGCCCAGCAGACCCCTGAGGCTATGGTTTACCTGAGACTCCTGGGAAATGAGCTGGGATACCTCAAGACCAGTGACATGGAGGCGATGGCCTACTCTGCTGCCATGATGATTGATAACATGCTCAAGATGCTCCCCATGGATGTATGTAAAAAAAAATCACACCCAGTGTGAAGTGAGCGGTGTGGTCATCACAGTGATGGAAGCTCACTTTTAAAAAAAAGTTTTTTTTTTTAAGTGCATAGTCCTATTTATAGGTTATTAATGTCATCATGTGTCTCGCTAGCCAATCACAGTGCTGAATAGAATCAGCCAATAGAGTCAGCCAATGACAGTACAGCTAGGGGTGTACTAATGTAGAGGGGCGTGCTATTATGAGCCAATCACAGTACAGCGAAGGGTGTACTAATGAGGTGTCTCAACCCCACTTACACCGCTCAAAAAATAAAATAAAGAATGGTGTGATTTACTTTATTTTGAACTGACTTTTGAATTAGGGAAAATTACTATAGCTTCTTTTATTTCCTGACAGTTGATGAAGGGACTGATGACTAAAGCTGACAATGAAGTCTTCGCTCACTACATCTTCATGGACAATGAGTTCTTCCTGCCCACTGCTACTGGTGTGCCTCTGAGGATTGCCCTGTCTGGTACCTTCACTCCTGGTATCAAGGGTGGACTCAACATTGCCCGTGACATGGTAAAAATCTTCTCAATTTCATAAAGATAAATAATAATGAAATGTAACATTCCATAGTGTATCTCTTTCATAACCCATTGATGGCTGTCCCCCCCCCCCCAGAGCGAGATTGCCTTCATGCCTTCAGCTGGCATTGAGTTTGTGACTCAGATTGGCTCTTTCATTCCTGAGTACGTCAACTCTGGACTGGAGATGCACACCAACCTCTTCCATGAGAGCGGACTGAGCGCCAAGATCTCCATGGGAAGTGGTGAAATGAAGTTCACCATGCCTGCTCCTAAGAATCCTACCAAGCTCATCAGCATTACGTAAGCCTCAACTGACTATGTACGCAAATAGTCTATATAGAATCTAATATCTATGAATGCAACAATCTAAACTTTCTTCTTTCTGAATTACAGAAACTCCTTTGTAGCAGTGAATGGTGCTGAGATTAAAACTATCCCCCCTATGGTGGAGGACAAGGTTGATGTCAGTGAGTGCACTCCCTTCTTCGCTGGAATGAAGTACTGCACTTCCCTGATGTACACTGATGCTTACAATTATGAGACCCCCTACTTCCCCTTCACCGGAGACAGCAAGTAAGCGAAAACCCTGAAACTTGTAAAGTGCTAGGACAGCATTTATGAATGGAGTGCCTTTTAAATTGTATTGTATTTAAGTCAAATCTAATGGTAAAATGATCTACCACTCAGGTTGGCTGTGGAGCTCCATCCTACTGGTGAAGTGACTGAATACTCTGCTACCTTCACCTATGAGCTCGTCACAGAGGATGAGACGGTTGACACCGTGAAAATGGTCCTGATGGCGGAAGGTAACAATATTTAGCAAATAGCTATTTCAAAGCTACATTAAATATATGATATGGAATTTCTCTGGAGCTGTTGAAATGATTCAAAATGATTAAAAAAATGATTCCACAAGGATTTCCCTTACTATTACGTCAACATGTTAGAGCAATATACCTTTAGTCTACATAGTCAAACCTAATTAAAGCAATGTATAACTACTTCGCTACTACGTCAATATTTGCAACTGATATTGAATGCTGATTGATAGGTACATACTCTACACAGTTTTTCATGAACTTCATTATAATTGCATTTAAGTTATGTAGTAGTCATGTAAAAGTAAACAGCTGAATCGCATGTGAACCATTACCAGGTGCTGGTGAGGCCACAGCGACTGTGAAGTACAACAGGAAGCAGAATGTCCTCACTACTGACTTCCAGATCCCTGACTACGACCTGGAGGCTGGATTCAGGCTGGGTGTCGTTGACGCCAACACCAAGGGTAATGGAGCTTACGCAGTCTCCTTTGACCTGATCAACAAGAACATCCCTCAGCTCTCCCTGGTTGCCCTCGCCAAGTAAGAAATCAATCAAAACATGAACTTGTTCAAATCAAACAAAATGTATCATGTTCAGAATTTATTTTAGACACATTTGCTCCTTTGGTCTCTAAGAATGTTAAATATTATATATTATCAGTATACTCTATCAATGTTTGGTGTGAGACCATTAACTTATAGGTTTCCTCTTCTTAGGGTGGCAACGATGGAGGATGCTATGCTGCAGCTCCAGTTTCTGGTTCCCTTGATGAAGGCTGATGCCACGCTCAGAGCCAATCTGAAGCGTGGTGAGACGCTGGAATTAGAGCTCACAAGTGACATCAAGCTCCCAGAGACCACCTCACTTCAGAAGATTGCCTTGAAATATGGTAGGATATGATTATTACATTTCTCTGAGTCTGTGTCATAGAATCCTCCGTTATGTTCTACTATTGCACCCAAATAGATATTCCATTAATCACAGAAGTTACCTTGGGTTCATTCCGTGAACCAATTTTGCTTTCCTGAATCACTCACCCCAAATATTAATTTATTATTTAACTGCAAAATGCATCTTGCATCTTCTTTTTTTTTTTACATTATTCTTATATTATTCTATGTGAAACTAACATAAAGAACTGTTTTTAGATGACAGCAAGATTGAGGCTGAGGTCAAGTCTGAGATGAACTCTCAGATCCAGAAACTTCTCCCCAATGCTGAGGCAGTTGAGAGGATTATCAATGAAGTTCTTGATATGCAGGTTGGACAGACTGAAATGAAGGTCCGTCAATTCCTCACCAAGTCTGTGGAGGTAATACCTTACCCACAAAACCCTTTATCCTTCACTTCAACATGAATGGATATGTTTAACACATTGTACTGAATGAATGAATGAATGAATGAATTATTTTATGTAAGTGTCATGCCACCTTGTGGCCCATCCCTAATGGGATTATATGACACCTTTTCAGACAGTTACAATTTTCAACATTATTTTATACACTGGTTACCGATATTGCTGATCATATACAACAAATGCCGACCGAACAATACAATACAAAACAAAACATAAAGTACATATCCCCTACTGGCTGTACAATGCTTTTTTCCTCAAGTCCCAAGCTTTCTCCAAGTAGTTTGCCAGTTTAAATACAGTACATCTTTTTCAAATAAGCAATTAACAAGTTGTACTAATGTGTTCTTTTAGGCAACTAACAACTACATGGACAAATATGTTTCTGATATCCCATACATCACTAACATAAGGATACCTGCCATGCCTGAAATTACAATGCCAGAGAAACTTTTCTTCAATGCGTAAGTAAAAATGTTTTGGGACAAAAATATAAATTGACACATTTTATTAGCCAGCCACGAGAGTATGAATAAAGATGTGTTCATATAATGTTATATATATAATTATTTTGGCAGTGAGGCCAAGGCTGCTTACAACTTCAACAATGAACGCTTCCTCATCGCCATCCCTCTTGGAGGAAAGTCAACAACAGCTGACCTGAACTTCCCACCTGCCCTGGCCACCCCAAGTCTGTCACTGCCCCAGTTTGGCCTGGAGGTTGCCTCCATTGAAATTCCCCTCCCAGAGCTGGTTGTCCCTGAGACCATTTCTGTTCCCCTCTTTGGAAAGGCTGAGGTTTCAGCTAAAGCAAGCACCAACCTGTATGAATTAGAGATCTCTGCGGCTCTCGGAAAAGACGCTGATGAAACACCAAGCTACTCAGCCAAGCTTGAGATGGAGGGAACTTCCCCAGTAGACATCTTGTCCCTCAAGGTGGAAGGTAAAGATTTTCTTTAAGAATGATTCAAATCAGCAATAAAAGATAACTTAAAGCTTGATTTTCAGTTGTTGTCTGATACTCACAAATGCACTGTATTCCCTGTTTCAGGCTCTGGATTGCTGGTTGGCACTCCATCTGATTCTCTCAAGGCCCACATGAAAGCTGCTGTGACCCATAAACTTCTTGAAGCCAGTGTGAGCATCATGGAAGTTGGAACCTTCACTGACAAAATCAATGTCAAGTCCAGCAGCAAGATTGCAGCAACAAGTCCTCTTGGCCTGCTTATTGAGCTAGAACACACTGGCACAGTTGGCTTCAATGCTGAAGAACTTTCTGCTGATAGCAACCTTGAAGGATCCATCAAAGCTGGACCCATCTATGGCAACACCATTTCTACCCAGGCTTTCGCCATCTTCCCATTCAGGCCAGAAGCAAAGATTGACTCCTCTCTGAAGATTGATACCACCATTCTTAAGGCTCAGAACACCATTGCAGCCACATTTGTCAATGGTGAGCTCAGTGTTGTGTCAAACACTAATGCTTTTGAGGACATCCTGACCCAAGCTGCAGAGCTCTCCTTCAAAGACAACAAACTGGCCCTGACATGCGATACCAATGCTATTGTACTTGGCATGAAGGTACGCAACCTGGCTGAGGCCTCTGCTGGCACAGATGAAGTCATCATCAAGATGGAGACCAATGCTGACAACTCTGAAAACCGCATCTACTCCTTGCTTACTGCCACTCTTGATGTCAATGGCCTGGTTCTAAGCAGTGATGCTAATGTGAAGCTCCTAGAGAATGAGGCTGTTCAGAAAACTACTCTGAAAATGAACAAGGACTTGGCCGAGCTGTCCATTATCAACAAGGCTGAACTGCGTGACATCAAGGTCGATAATGCCAACACTCTGACCATCACTCTTTCTAGCCTTGACTTCGACACCAAGGCTGAGGCCATCGTCAGTGAGTATGCCACTTATACTCATGATATCACCATTGCCCTGAAGCCCTACACCGCTACTGCAAATGTGAATAACAACCTGAAAGTGCTGGCAGCCAATATCATCAATGAGGCCCAGTTGAAGGCAGAGCTTTACAAGATGGACCTGACTGGAAACCTGCAAGCCACCTATGGTGAAGAGGAGATCAAGCACACTTATGAGATCAATTATGCTGACATGACTGCCAATGCTAAGTGCAGTACTACTGGAAAGGTCTTTGGAACCAACATGAACCAGAACACCGAGCTTGAAGTTGTTGGTCTTGCTGCCAGGCTCACCAATGATGCCCGCTTCAACTCTCAGCCCATGCGCTATGATCACACCATCCGCACTAGCATCATTCCTTTCGACTTCAACCTTGATGTCATGTTCAATGCTGATGGTGACCTGACCCTGTATGGCAAGCAGAGCGGCCAGCTCTATGGCAAGTTCCTCCTTAGGGCACAGCCCCTGGCTCTTGTCACCTCACATGAATGCAGAGCTTCAGCAACCCAGCAGCTGGACAATGGATTTTCCCTTGAAACCACTGTTGACAACAAAGTGGATGCATTGCTGACTCCTCAGGAACAGAAGTTCACAATGATGCTGAAATCTAAGATGAACAGCCATGCATTGAGCCAAGAAGTTAATGCCTACAACAATGCAGAGAGGCTTGGACTAGAGATGTCAAACACCCTCCTTACCAGCCTTCTCAACACAGATTCCAGTGAAAACCAGGAGTTTTCCATCTCTGGCTTCCTTAAATACGATAAGAGCACTGAAAGCCACATGATTATGTTGCCTTTCATTGAGAATTTCCCAGCTCTCCTTGAAGACATCAAGTTTGTGGTTGTGAGCATGGCAGAATCACTGCAAAACTACATCAACAATGAAGACGTAAAGGCTAAGATCGAGGCTATTCCTCAATATGTGAGTGACTTTGTTTCCCAACTGCATATTGAAGACAAAGCAGCACAGCTGAAGCAGACCCTGATTGATTTCACCCAGCAATATGTTATCACCATTGAAGAACTGGAGGCCTCCCTGATGAACCTGAAGGTTGTTCTTGAGAAAATCCTAACTGAAGTTGCTTCCCGCGTGCAGGACATTATTTCTGCTACCAAGGAAATGATTGCAAGTGGCACCTTGTCTGAGAATGTCATCAAGAGACTGAGTACCTTCCTTGACGAGTATAATATCAGGGATATGATTGTTGCCGTGGTTGATGCCATTGAAGAGGTCATCAAACAGATTGACTTGCAAAAGTTAAGTGAAAGTAGCCTTTCCTTCCTTCATGATCTGGATGTTCAGTTTGATGTCAAGGCTAAGCTAGAATTGGTTGTCAGCAAGCTGAAGGAGTTCATTGCCAGCTTTGACATTACTGAGTTCGCTGAACAGCTGAAAACTTACATTTCATCCCTCAACCTGGATGCCTACATTCAAGATCTGATGGCACAGTTTCCAACAAACCTCTTTGGTACAACAGTTGAAACTCTGAAAGAATTGATTCAACAGTTTGACATCCTTGGTAAATTCAACACACTCATTGCTAGCCTCAGAGAGTTGATTGTCAAGTTTGAAGTTGACCAGAAGTTTGAGGCCATCTTGGAAAAGGTTGTTGAGCTCATCAAGCAGTTCAAGATTGATGAAACTGTCCAAGTTCTAGCTAACTATCTGAAGGCCATTGACACGCCTGGCAAGATAATGCAGGTACTGGAAAATGCCATCAACTATCTGAAGGCCACAGAAATTAAACAAGTGATTGAGCAAATGAATGTCTACATTGATACCATTGTGCAGCAGCTTAAATCTTTCAACTACAATGCTTTTGCTGATGAGGTCAACCAGATGATTTCTGCTTATTCCTCTCAAGTAAATGAGCTAATCAAGGCACTGGAAATCCCCCAGAAACTTGAAGCCATCAGAGAGTTTGTCAACTTTGCTCTGTCTACTGTCATGAACTACCTGGAGCTGCTGAACATGAACTACCTCCCTGCCCTGCCTGCGATTTCACTCCCTGAGATCACCCTTCCAGAGTTTTCATTCCCTGTCATCCCTGCAGTTCCTGTTGAGAAGCTCATTGAGACTCTCCAGATCCCTGATTTCAAGCTGCCAAACATCCCTACTGAGTTCATAGTGCCAGGATTTGGAAAACTCTATGGTGAGATGAGAGTCAACTCCCCCATTTACACAATTAGGAATGCTGCTGAGCTGCAGAGTTCTGTTTATGGTGAGAATCCTCCTCAGGTGACAGCATTTGTGACCTCACAGGCAACATCTCCCATTGAGATCCTCAACTTCAACATGGATTCCACCGCCCGCATTGCTGTCCCAGAGGCACGCCGTGTGATTGTTGCTGAGACCCTTAAGTTTACTCACTCTGCTCTTGAGCTTGAGCACCAGGCATCTGTAACTCTTCAAGACCTCTCGGCCCAGGCCTCAGCCAAGACCACAGTGAAGGCCATCACTTCACCTTACACTGCCGAGCTTGTGAATGAAGCCTTCTTTGCCACTGCAGGTGGTTTGTCTGGCACTATTGACACCACATACTCTCACATGCTTAGCCTCCCAATCATTGGCATCACCAGTGAAACTTCTCTGACCCAAAAGGCTGTTGCACGCCAGGAGGGTACCACCATTACACTGACTGTTGGAAATGAGGGCACAGCCAAGATCAACTCTCATGATGGAGTCCACAAGAGTGATTTGCACTTCACCATCAATCCTAACAATGCTAAGCTGACCTTCACTAGTGATACAGACACAGCCCTGCTGAAGATGAAACAGACCTTGAACGCTGACTCTGTCACCCTCAGCTATTTCAAGTTCGATGCCCGCTCTGAGGCAGAGGGCCCAGCAGTCAAGAACAGCCTTCTTGTAGCATCTGGAAATGTCAACCTTTATGATATGAAGATTGAGCTGAAGGCAACCCATGACACAGAGCTGGTTGGCACTCTCAGTGGAGTTCTTTCTAATGCAGTCAACATTGTCATCCGTCCCGTTGAGGTTGTCTTTGATTTCCAAAACAAGGGAAACACAGTGGTGGGATTCACTGATGCTCTGATTGCCAAAATTGATCTCCAGAATGATTACTCAGCTACCTTCAACCCTGACACCCAAAAGATCAACACTGTTGCTCTGGCACGTCTCAATCAGTACAAACTGTCCTACAGCGTCACCATGAACAACAATGAGAAGGAGTTTGGTATCTTAGCTGATGTAGATGGTGATGCTAATCTTGACTTCCTTGCGACCCCCATCAGCATCCCTGAGCTTAATCTGCCATTTTACGACATACGCACCCCAGCCATCAGTGATCTGAACTTATATGAACTTACTGGTCTGAAGAACATCTTGACCACCACAGAGCAGCATGTTGATGTCACTACCAAGATTGCGTACCAGAAGAGCATGTATGCCCCTCTTGTTGATGTAATGGGTCTGATCCAGATTCCCTCTGTGGGTAACCTGATCACAGAGCTGTCCTTTAAGTCTTCCATTATCAACCTGAATCTTAATGCTGGACTCTACAATGAGGAGGATCTTGTATTCCGTCTGGGAGCAACAACCGCCTCTGTGTTTGAGAGCCTGAAGGCTAAGCTTGATGGCACCACCAGCCTGACCACCAGAAGAGGAATCAAGCTGGCAAACTCCCTGTCCCTTGAGAACCCCCATATTGAGGGTACCCATGACAGCACCATCAGTGTAAATCCTGAAACTTTTGAAGCTGCTGTCTCTGTAGCTACTGTAGGCAAGATTGCCCTGCCCATCCTCAACCTGGAAGCCAACCAAAACCTGGTTGCAGACACCAAGACCAAGGCAAATGCCGTCTCCACCTTGAAGCTGAAGGGTGATTTCAATGTGCCCATCATCAAGGCTGTTGGAAAGGCAGAGGCAGAGCAGAGCCTGAAGCTGGAGGGAACATTTGAGGATGTTTCTATGGAAACAACCACCGTGGCAAATATTGAGGGCACAGTGTTTGAGGAATATCCACTTTTGGTAGCACTTAACAATGAGGCTAATCTGTACCTAAATGCTGATGGCCTTCGCTCCACAATCAAGGTCCTTGGTAACACCAGATTCAACCAGGGTGACATCAAGCTCCTGGAGATGGATCTGGATGAAAGCCTAGCTATTGAGGCCTCCCTTAGCCGTGTGTATGCAGTGCTGAAGATTGCCAGCAACAACGAGGCAAATGTCATTGACTTCAACACCAAGGGAAAGCATATTGTCCAAGCTACAGTGGACCTTGCACCTACCTCTTCCTTGACCGCTGATATTGAGATTGATATGTCTCAGCCAAGCAGCCTGGGTGAACTCACCATCTTTGAGAAGACCATTGTTGAGCTGACCGCCCCAAAGCAGAAAATCTCTGCCAATGCCAAGATTGTAACTCCAGTGTACACCACAAGCCTAGCAGCTGAGTTGGAGGGTGATGCCCCTGTCTTCAAAGTGATATTCAAGTCCACTGCTACCTCAGTCTTTATCATCTTGGATTATGACCTTGATTGTGAGTGCTTTTTTTTGTCTTCATAAAACTAGATGCCACCGTTGTGTTGTATTAAATACATACATACATACTTAGTGTCTCAAATGTAATTGTTAATTTTAAAACATTTTGCTTCCATAGCTGCCATCACAGTAAGCTATGAAAATGATGGCTTGAGCCTGACTGGCAATGCTGTGTTGACCCATGCTGACCTGACCATGGACATTCAGCATGTTCTGTCCTACTCTCTGAGGTACCCACTTTTGTCCAGTGTCGGCCCTATGGGGGGGCATTGGGGGGCAATGCCCCCCCAGATTAGACTTTGTGCCCCCCCAGTTCAGATTGGCCAGATGTTTTTATTTTTTTTATTTTTTTCAAGCAGCGCAGCGCAGCGCAGCGCAGTATAGCCTGCCTTTTTTTCTCCCGCTGTGGAGTCTGTGCCTGTGGAGATGCAATGCCGACATTACATTAAAGACATTATAGGCCTAATGCTGTAATTGTATTTGTTGTTGGTGCATATAGGGGCAAGGTAAATGAACCGAATTAACCGAAATAGAGTTACAAAACACCCCAAAAAAGTAAAATATCCATCCAATAACCGAAAAAAATCGCGCGCCGGCGCTTCGCGCCGGCGCGCACGGGTCCCTCACGCACGCGCGCTGCGCGCGCGTGCGTGAGGGACAGGCAGGTGCCCCCCCTAGAATAATTAATGCCCCCCTGCTTATTACTGTCTGCAGCCGGCACTGCTTTTGTCTGCTGCGTTTAGTCTGATTTAGAAGTAGTTGACAATTTCAGTTGTTCCTACACAATTCAAACACTGACACATTGTTTCTCACAAGGTTAATATTCCATACTTGTTCTTACTTAAGTGTTTTACATTCATTATGGATAGCTTCTCCTTTTTACTATAGGAATTTCTAATGGCCATTTCTATATTCAGTGACTCCCGCCTCACCTTGAACATGGACATCACCAGCCCCACCTTCACTGATGCAAGCTTCCGCTATGCTGCCCTCACAGATGGTATTAGTGCCTCTGTCTCCACCCCATCAGCTGGCTTCCTTGGTCTTCAGTTCCAGGGCAGAGTGCCATCTCAGATGAATGCCAGACTTTATGGTCGTTATGCTGTGAGTATATCATGTTTATAATTTGTCTGAATAATGAAACAAATTGCCATGATATATCTGCATACCAAGATTGTAAGGCAAGGCTAATGCACTCAATGTATTATTATTTTCTTTTTGCCAGTCTGCTCCTGAGGATGATGTGGACATCTTCATCATTAGAGCTTCTGCAAAGGATGGCGATAAGATGAATCTGAATGTTGCCTTCAACATGGAGGCCCCTGAAATCATGATCAACGGACTAAAGGAAAGGCTCCCTGCCATCGTCTCTACCCTGAACGACTTCGGTGAGAAGTATCAGCTCATTGGACACGTCACCGGTCTGAAGAGTGCCATCGTCAATCTGGTTGAGGAGACTTACACCACCGTCAACAACCAGGCCCCAGAGCTCAGCCAGCTGTCCATTCTCTTCAGAAACACGGTTGTTCAATACCAGAAGACTGTCCAGGTCTTCCTGGATACTGCTGTCAAATTCCTGAGGGAAACCCAGTTCAAGCTGCCTGGCTCTGATGAGATGACCACTCTCCCCGAGGTCCTCAAGAAACTGACCAGCACCTTTGCCACTGTATTAGAGAAGGCCATACAGATGATGCTTGTTAATGCTGAGCTAATTTTCAACACCATGGTCGACATGTTGAGCAACATTCAGGTCACCATGCCCATCGGTGATGTCATGTCCGGAGCCCAGATGATCGATCAGCTTAGAGATACAGTGAAGGCCCTCCTTAACCAGGTTGTGGATCTCGTTAAGAACATGGAGAGCCTGGACATGATCTTGGAGAAGCTGGGCGAGACCCTGAAGGCCATCGTTGACAAAGCTCAGGAGTTTGTTGATAACAGCCTGAAGTCTGACACCCTTAATGCAATTGCCATTTACATCAATGCTTTCTATGGCAACCTTGTCACTCTGCTGAAGAAGGTCATGGATCAGGCCAACAACGTTGTGGATATGGAGCATTTGAACGGCACCATTGATTACCTCATGGAGGTTGTTAGATCTGTGGTGGGCCTGTTAAGCAAAACCGTCTCTGAATTCATGCAGAAGGCTCCCGCTGCGTTCCAGGAGTATGTGAAGGTTGAGGGTGGAAGGCTTGAGATCGACCTTCCATTCTACCTCCGTCAGTGAGCAAGTGTCAAGGACTAAAACATTATCTTCTAACAGTAATTTTGGACATTCAGCTATATCTATAAAACAAATATTTCAAATAACATTCCAACAGTACTATTGCTTAGTATATAAAGTATAACAACCTGTATCAACAAATACGGTATTCCCACTTATCTACCTTTCTGCAATATTAGTATGAAATAAAAATATGTTACTATTTAATTTTGTGTGGCTCTTTTATTATCATCCAAAGGTCTTCAGTAATTATTGAATCAGAGCTTTACATTTTGCATAACATGGACTATATGCAGGCAGGTTCCACTTTCCTGGGTTTCTCTCCCTCTGCCAACACTATACCTGGCTAGACACAGTTACAATATAATGAGAGCGAGTCCTTTCCTGATTTCATCTGTAATGTGTATCTATCATATTAATAATGATAATTCCCTAACATTACTTGCACATCTTCTCATTTCAGTACTTAACACGATGGTTTGCGGTGCAAAATGTATACATTGCACTGTTTTCGGTAGCCTATGATATAATTCTTTGTTTTGGTTAACTACCCCTTTAACCAAAATTAGTTTGGATTAAAGTTGTACATTTTAGACTGGAATATCATTCTCCATTGTAAGTCACAACTACTTCAAAGTCATTGACACACTGGTCAAATTAAAGATTTATCCATAAATATTCAGGTCACCCATTTTCAACCCATCTTCATATTATTAATACTTACTTATAGCTCATTAGGACAGATCAGAAACCTGCCTAACAGTGACATCATCGTTAGACAGGTTTGGTAATTCTAAACTAGATTCAAATTAATGCAACAGCGCTGGCTTCTGCTTCAGCACGCTTAAGTAACTTTCAAGGAAGAGGAAAGACTCTATTAGCTTGGAATCCTCATTGATGGTGTCCTTGATAGGCAGGTTTTTTGACTGTCCATAGCCTGCCAATGAGATGCAGAGTGAGCAGACAGAAATTGTAACATCTCATATTTAGCATTAGAAAGGACTGATATGTGAAGATGAGGTTGAAAATGAGTGAAGTGCTCCTTTAATCCAATCTAATAATATGTTGAACCGTTTATGTCTTTGTGATAAATATGCTATTTCCCTGTAGAGCAACATAATTCAGACTATTTGAATTCAACGGTCCTTCCAGACTCATTGTCATTCTCAGACAAAGCTTAGAAAGTTTCATAAACTCATGAGGGAACTAGAAAAGTTTCCACCTCTGAGCACAGGTCTCTGCCAGGGCCCGCCAGAAAATCTGACTAACACATCGTGATCAGATGATGATGATGTAATGACCACAAATTTGTGAGAGACAAAGTGAGAGACAAAAAATGATAGAAAAATAATAATAAAAAGATTTGATTTGACACTCATCATTTTATATTTCAAATGTAGTTTTCATTTAAGTAAGAGAGGTGTTTAAACTCTTAAACTATTCAAACAGCAAAGACAAGCATGCATTCCGCATATGGGGATTTTAACCCACGTCACTCATATCACAGGCAGCTGCACTAACCATTTGGCTATAAACAGCAAGGCCCACTAGTGCCCACAATTTGGGCCAGCATGACAAATTTGATAGGAATGATACACATGGTTGTGGAATAAATACCTTTCGGTTATTACATTCAATCTTTGTTGGGATATTCATGTTTGATAGTAATGTGGTTTGTGTGGTTCTTTGTTTAAACACTAAAGTATTAGGGGTATTAAGCTCACAATACTGTACAACATAATACAATAAGCTAGCCAGGCCTTTCTGATTGATTGATTGATTGATTGATTGATTGATTTATTGATTTATTGATTTTATTATGATTCAAACATACAAAGTCCTGAAGATAGCACTAAAAACGTTTATTTCCAAAGTGGTCCTTGGTGTAAAACAGACAAAGATTACAAACATGTGGAAATAAATAAATAATATAAATATATAAATAATGAATAAAAGATAAAGTATCACTCTTGTATCACTCAAAATAACACCAATTAACCTAAAACCTAATTAAACAGAACTAAAGCAATTAAAGCAACCACTCATTTACAGTATAGCAGTCGAGCCATGTTAACCCACATGTATTGAACTTGTTACTTAAAGATCCAGTGCAATGACATTTTCGGTAATTTTATTTTGACGTTTCAGTCTGAATGTTTGTTACCAAGTTGCTTATTTCTAACCTAATATGTTTTTAGATACATATTTTAGTGTGCTGATTAAGTTTACAATGAGTAATACACCTTCTGGACGTCATCTTGAATGAGATTCAAAACGGAGTAGCTCTGTAATTAAAATCAGCTGTGTTTGGAGGAACGCACAGCTATGGAAATCACACAGGTGATCACACAGTCTTTATTTTTTATTTTGTTTGGCATCTATTGTTAGGTATGCCCATATGATGACCACGGATATGCTCTAAAATGATGAAAAACATAATTTTCATTTCACTAGACCTTTAAAGTTCATCATTAGTTCTGCCCACAAACCCTGTCTTTCGATTGGCTGGAAATGTTGGAACTGCTGTATAATATATATATATTTTTTTAATATATATTTTTTATTCAGAAATATGGCACATATCATTTGCGATATGTATCTTCCTTTCTTTTCTTTAAAAAAAAACATATCCACCAAACACCAACAAAACAACACGGCACAGAACAATAACAAACACAAACACCAACACTAACATAAAACAACAGAATAACCCCCAGAGGCTATCAGCTACACATTACTTTTCTTTTCCTTCCTTTCTTTGTCTTTTTTACACACATATATATTCCCTTTTTTTTTTCTTTTTTTTTTTATACCTCTCCGTACATGATGGCCAAACAAAAAAGGAACATCACCACTACCTGTGGTGAATACTTGAAGAATCGACTTTTGTTGTCCTGGTAACTTATATATCACCTGCTCATAAGAGGCTATTTTTGACCTCGGTTCTATACAATCTTTAAAGACAAATGAACTGGTTGACTTCCATTGTCTTAAAATAATTCTACATCCAGTTATGAGGGCCATATGGCACCATAACCTGGTTTGACAATTAGGTTATCTGGAAGGATTCCAAGTATACATACAGCAGGATGTTTATATAGCGACTCTTCCTGCACTTTACTTATTAAAAAGAGGGTAATTTAATCCCAAAAGTGATTTACCTTCTCATAGAACATGTCTGTATAAGAAGTGTCTGTACCAGGTAGCTTCTCACAACGCCAGTAGAGGTCAGTGTTACTCAACTTTAGTTTAGCCATCTTACATGGAGTCCAATTACATCTGTTTATAGTTTATAACTAGTTAACTGTGACTGTGCTTCTCATGAAGAAGTATGCCATGGTGCAATAATATCTTGCCATATTGCCATAATAATGTTATCTATAATATAAATTGTAAACCCTTTATACCTTTTATGTATTCAAAAAACGCACCACCTTTAGATTTCCAAACCATATGAAATCATTCATGAATCCCTGTCAGATAATCTGGTTTAGTTTTAATAATGTTTAAGCTGCATGCGTTTCCCACGTTCAGTAGACTATATTTGACCTTTAATTGTTCAAATGACATCAACGTTTGTCCCTCATACAAATCCCCCAAATAAACTATTCCTAATTTAACCCATTGTGGCCATATGAATGGTTTCTTAGATATGGTTATTCTCTTAAACCTGAACCTTTGTTAACTGTCAACTACATACAGTACAAGTACACAATACACAATACACAAGTCGAGAATACAGTACTTGGACCTGTATCAAAGTCAGAAATAAACGTAAGTACAAGCAGTGTTGAAAGCATGAACAGGTAGTTTTGAGATGTGAATACAAGGAAGTCCTGAAGCGGCCAAGAGAGGTAACAGATCTAGAGAAAGAGGAAGATTGTTCCAGTCAAATGGAGCTTTGTAATGGAATGACCTGCGTCCAACTTCAGAAAATATTCTTTTGGGAACAGTAAAATAGGGATGTTGTGTATGTCTAAGTGGGTATGGTGATGTATATGGTTCAGGGACTGTTTCAAGTAAAAAGGACAGTTAAAGTGAGCACATTTAAAAAGTTACCAGTGAAGTTGCCTTCTTGCCTTAGGCTGCAGCCAATCAAGCGAACTATACAAAAAACAGTGGTGTGTTCTGTATGGACACCTCAGCACAAATCTACATAGGGAGTTATATAGTATATTGAGAGGCTTGAGATTAGTATCTGTGGTGTTCTGATATACAATATCAGCATAATCTACAATGGGAAGTAGTACTTGGGAAATTATTCTTTTTCTCACTTCAAATGAGATTGAGGGATAAAGTGAGCACAAACTGCCAGATGTTTTTTTAATAGTAAATTTAATGTGAAGTTTAAAGGAAAGTTCTGGATCAATCGTGATGCCGAGGTATTTAAATGAGTCCACTTTTTCCAGATAAGAACCGTCTTAAAAATGTATCAATATATCAGAGGAACTTGCACCACTACGTAAAGGCGGAGCAGCATGCTACAGGACTTCCTCTTGTTCAATAAAAGTTTGTTATTTTTAAGCCATTTTTTGACAAGTCTGCAAGGGGATACATTAATATGTGAGCAGCAAGTTTAACAAATTTGTCTTCAAGACCATCAGAACTAGCAGCACAGCTTTCTTTTAGTTCACATATTCCACAGTAGACATCAGTAAGCAGAATTCTCTTAAAAGAAAAATAACCATTATGAGCATTTACGTTTGGGGAACCAGCAAACAAAGCAAACAGCAAACAAAGCGTTTACAATGTTCAGTGGCACTGACAGCGAGAAGAAGTAATGAATGAGGTGAGCTTAAATAAACCGCCAATTTGGTCAGCTTTTTAATTTACTTTATATACAGGTATGTGGAGTGTCGCTTGGGGCCCGAGCTAACTGGCGTCTCCACCAAGGCGAGCAGAGGGCTGAGGAGAGGTTTCAGCACCAGAGACAGAGCAGAGCACTTGGGCAAGTAGTGGAAGGAAGGCCTTGTTTTCATCCCCACTCAACTTGATATGATGACACCTCAGGTCTGATTGCCAGAGTGGTGACAGCCTTGGTCTGATCAGCCAAACCCTATAAATGTTTGCTGAACATCTTCTCAGATGAAACTCACTCTCTCACTCCACGGTGAATGGCAGCAGGCTCGGGCGGTAAGCAAAAAAAACACACTCCAACATTTGTCCTTGTATGGCTTGTTAAGACTGAATAAGACTAATTATGGTTTCTACTCTCTTCCTAGGCACCATAGGGCACTTCATGGACTAGAAAACTGTTTATTGAAATACCCCAATCCGGGAGGAATTTATTATTTTCCCCTAGCTACCTTTGTTAAAGTTTCCCCCCAATAAAAAAGACTGCTGTTTATGCAAATCAAGTGACTCTGTGGTTGGTTTTGGTCAGCACTCCTCACAATATGTGACACGTATTTCCAAATACAGAGTCAAACTCCATAGTTACCCTATTATATTTTAACCACTTTAAACTATTTTGGGCATTTCATTATGGGTGTAAGTTTTATTTGATTGTCTGTGCCAGGCCGAAGGCGTGGCCGAGACTATATTTTTCCTCCTGTCCGTCCATCCGTGTGTCCGTCCGTGTTGTCCATCCATCCTAGAGATTTTGTAAATCAGTACACATGAGCTCTATAGAGCGTGCCAACGTGTCGTCACCACAGGGGTGGGGGGGGGCGTGGCATTGGGCGTGGCATTGGGCATGTTAAGATGTTAAGTCAACCTGGTTTTTACCCCTCAAAGATGTCCGCCGCTACCAAAAGACACTTGTTGACGCCCCTTCAGGATTTTTGGCACGCTCTATTCACCTGTTTCCTAGGCTGTGTTTTCCACTTCCTGTCGATTTCATTGGATATCATTGGTCATCTGACCAGTTTCATTGGATTTCATTGGATCAAATCGACAGGAAGTGGAAAACACACAGCCTAGGAAACAAGTGAATAGTCATGTGATCAAGAGTTCAAGACTGATCGGTCAGATTTTTCATATTCCATGCTGATTGGCTAAGATTTGCATCTAAAGTTTGCAGGAGTGGTTCGCTTTGAACAAAATGCCTCAAATTATGAACACAGCGTGCGATGGCCGTGAAACTTTGCACGCACATTCCCACTAGGCCCAGGAAGAAATGCCACCCCTTTCACATTAGCCTATTATAGCGCCACCAGGAGGACAATTTTTGTAAAACATTTGTTTTTATATTACTCCTACAGATTTTGTCCAATCATGTAAATAGGTACACATTATACACTCGGCACACTCATATAGCTTATCTACAAGCTCACTTGTTGATCAGCTATTTGCACTTTTAATGTTGATGTATGAAATGGAGTTGAAGTGGTTAAACTTTATTTGGTTTTAGTAAATATATATTTACAGAGGGGTAACAGTAATAATTTGTCAAATATTTTGCATGGATATGACAGGTGTACCTTGAGATTTTGGCTTGCCCCTTGGTGTGCCTTGGGCACCCAAAGTTTGAAAACCACTGACCTGGATTATGTTTATAATATGCTATCTGGTGTTCAGTCTGTTTTCCGATCTGGTTATGGCTGTGTCACTGCAACCCTCAAAGTTAAAGCTCATTACAGTAAGAACAGTATAGGAACTGACATGGTTGCTGTTTACCTATTTATTTTGTCCTGCGAAATGCAAGCTTTGTTGAAGGCATTGTCGTGTATACTGTGTAGTGTGTATATCTTTGTTCATTATTGATTGAACTTATTTTTTGTGTGATTTCTTTACCCTGCTGTATCTACAGTAGTTTTGTTTGGCCTGTAACTGTATCTTACTGCTGTACTGCTTAGGCAACTGAATTCCCCTCATGGGATCAATAAAGATCTTATCTTATATAGGCCTTTGACACTGTCGATCACTCTACAGTGTCTTTGCTGGCAGGCTGGGCAGCATTGGGGCCACTGCATGTCACTCTAACTCATGTATAGGGTGCAACCTGTTAAATCTAAACTCTTGTCTCAGCCCCTCCCTAAGGGTGCACCCCAGGGCTTGATCCTAGGCCCCACACGATAGATATGTAAGAGGTACGACTTTAATATCTATGCCATCTACAGAGGCACCACGAGAGCATCCTGACTGGTGGCTTCACTGCCTGGTATGGGAACTGACCTTAACCGCAAGGCAATGCAAATGGTTGTGTGGACAGCTGAGCGCCATAGCATCATACTGTATGTGAATGATCATCCTTCCCATGTTGGTCAGGGGCATCATTTGGGGTCCCGAATGATGTGGCGAAATTAACTTCAAATTCGGTTATTTTATGCAGATTTTCTCCACCTCTAAATGTTTTTTTTTACAGATTAATCAAATATTTGATTGGCGCTATTCGATCTCAATCCACACACGTCCATCTACATGTAATATGTGACTCATGTTATAGACGTGTTTTCTTGTCTGCTACCTCCTAACATTCATAACCACTTTCAACCTAGTGTCCCCATTTTGGGCGTGTCTTTATATTGTTATATAGTATTGTTTAAATTATCTCCAAATAGCTGATCCACAAGCTGAATGCATTGTACTGTGACGTGTTGTGAGCTTGTAGATTTAACATTTTCACTATTTTTGAAATAGGACTTACTGTGACTGGTCACTATTTTTCTGAAATAACGCCTCTGATTATGGTGGTGTTATAATTGAGTCAGCATGCAACAGCACACACCAGAAGCTTAATGTTCTCTATCACTCTGCTATCCGCTTTGCTACAAATACTTCTTCAAAACACACCACTGCACTCTATATTCCTGTCAACTGGCATCCTGTCTTAATGTTCATTAGTTCATGCTTATCTACAAAACCGTCTTTGCAATCCCCCTACCAGTGTCAATTGCTGCAAACTATCTGTGCTATACTGTTCTGTTCTCCATATTCTGTTGAAAGGTCCCAAAACATAACATATTAGGTCTGACATCATTCAAGTCTGCTGCAGCCAAAACAATCTGGAAAACAAAATCAAAGCTCAAACTGGACAATTTAATCCCCAATTCAGTTGCTTTGCCTGTATGTCTTACTGCTTGTGTATGCTATACTCTTGTTTTGTTGTTGTATTATCTGGTGCTTTTGTCTGCTAGCTACATGCCCGATCATTGTGTGCTAGATTGTATGTGATTTATGTAATGCTTGCTGTGATTGTGTAACGTGAGTGTGTGGTGTAAATGTGTGTATTTTTCGTTAAACCTTTTACATTATGACATTTATTTTTATCCTCTTCCCCTCAATAAGCTTTGCCTTTTGTCAGGCCGCCATTGTAAAGAATACGTTCTTAATGAATTGCCAGGTTAAATAAAGGTTAAATAAAAAAAGTATATACATATTATTCAAAATAATAATATTGTAAAAATACCTCTATTTTCCAAGCCACAAACATACATCTGAGACATAGCTCAGCTTACATACAGCTTGTATTTGGCCTCCAGTTTTTGTTAGGATTATCAAGAGTTTGCTTTCATCTCAAATGACACATGACAATTCATGCTACGTGCCATGTCAAAGAATGTGAAAAAGAACTTGATATGAGCAAGATCATGCATACACAAAGGACAGAGACTGTAGTCCAATAGTCCTGATGATAACAAACAGAAGTTCAATATAATTGCTCCTTATCAATGCCCAGGGGCAAAAGCCCCACAGTTTCTGGGTTGCTAATTCATATACATTTTAATAATTTATTTCAGTCTGATTTTACTTGATGGTTCTGAATATTGCCACATACCAAGTAAAGTGGGGAAACTAGTTTTAGGGGGGATAGAATTTATGCAACAGAATCATTTTATGGTCTTTATCCTTGCCCATGGACCTTCTGTACACAGACGCCACATACATCACAGGGTTTGGCCTTTGGTTTATGCCATATATATATTCAAAGTACAATCATCTTGCTTGCATTGCCCATTCCTAGAAGCTGCCTAGATTTTAATACAACCTGTGCAATGAATGAAATTCACCAATATATCTCACAAATTGTTCATCTCCCTTGTGATGTATAGACCAATGCATCAATATGTCAATTATTGACAAAGATCACTTGGGACTCCTTTGACACAAAGCCAGGAGGAGCTATGGATTGAACCCCAACAGTCACAGCCTATTCTTCCTAAGAATACAAGAACGCTCAGCCCAAAACATGCTCGCCCGGGTCAAATCTGGCAACTTACCACCAGGTATTCCGAAACGTAACCTCAACAAAACTATGCCTAAACCTAACCTTATTCCTAAATTTAACCTCAGTAACACTATGCCTAACCCTAGCCTAACCTCAGTAAAAAGAATACAAGAACCGGTGGGGGTGAGTGGTCCTTGAAAAAAAATGGGGGTGAGTGTGTTTTGGGGCGAGGTTTCCGGTTACCCTTCCTGAGCCACTGCCACCCTACTCATTGCATAGTTATCTTCAGGCCGGGACTCTTAGGAGGTGTTTGTTAAAGTATGCCCCTCGTAAATGGCAAAGAGTATGCCATTTTTGTCTCCGGCAGGCCGAAAGGCATGGCAAGAGAGTATGTTTTACCCCCTGTCCGTCCGTCCGTGTGTCCGTCCGTCCGTCATTCGATCTGTCTGTGTACAGCTAATCTCCGGCACCGTTGGCTTGCTCGCAGCCAAACTGTGCACACACAGTCCCTGGATACCAGAGCAAACCCTCTGCCCCAAATTTTTCACAGGGGCCTGTTATAGCGCCACCAGGAGGCCGATTTGTGCAAAACACATTTTTTGACAGTACTCCTACAGATTTTGTCCAAAAATCCCACAAATCGGTACGCAGTATCTCTATAGTCATTAAACGAAACGGGTCTTTCAGATTTCTCATATTCCATCCTGATTGGCTAAAAATGTCTTCCAAAGTTTGTAGGAGTGCACCGTTTTGAACAAAATGCCTCAAATCATGAACACAGCATGCAATATCCGTGAAATTTTGCACGCACATTCCCATTAGGCCGAGGAAGAACTACCATTTGAACATTTTCAAATCAGCCTCATGGTGGCGCTAAAACAGGCCGATTCGTGTTTTCACCTATAATTGCACCGATCTGTGTAAAACTTTGTATGCACACTCCCTATAGGTCAAGGAAAAACCTTTGGCCTGCATTTTTCACATCTGCCTTTTATAGCGCCACCAGGAGGCCGACTTGTGTAAAACACATTTTTTAATACTACTCCTTCCAATTTTATCCAAATTTCACGCAAATCGGTACACATGATCTCTATAGTCGTGTGATCACGACGGATGTGTTTGATTTTTCATATTCCATACTGATTGGCTAAGATTGACATCTAAAGTTTTCCTTATTGGCTTTTTTCGAACAAAATTCTGCAAATCATGAACGCACCGTCCAATTGCGCTCAAACTTTGCACGCACATTCACACTATGTTGAGGAACAAATGCCACCCTTTTAACATTGGCCTGTTATAGCGCCACCAACAGGTCTAATTTAGCAAAACACATGTTTTTAACAAAATGCCTCAAATCATGAATGCCGTCAGTGTCCGATTGTCGTGCAAGGCCGAAGAAGAAATGGCACCCTTTTCACGTTGGCCTATTATAGCGCCACCAGGAGGCCACAATAGCCTACCTGACCTGGCGGAGACCTGTGCTCCGAGGAGCACATTTTCTAGTTTTGTTTTGTTTTGTTTAAGTCTGGGCAGGATACATGTGCCTACCAAAGTGTGGGGCTTCATTACTACAGGGCCTTTGCATCGACTTGGGTGCTTGGGTGCTCCCCTGCCATTTCTCTATATCCATCTCTATAAGTCTATATACATTTTAGTCCTAGCTGTACACAATAATGCTGTTTGAACATATGTGCAGGTTTCACAGAAGAAAGAAACTTATGAAATTGCCTCATTACCTCATTGCCTTTGTCCCTCCACACATACATATGGAGAGGACTTTGGAGCTGTAACAGTACTGTCTGTACAGTAACTTTCCACCTCCCCTTCGTATGGAACACCTTGGGTATAAAAGACCTCTGCTGAGACCAAGGCCTCAGTCTCAGTCGAGTACTCGCCGATCCCATAAGGAGAGAGCTTCAACGAACCCATCATGATGGATTCAAAGCTCTGTCTGCTGCTTTTAAGCACACTTACCTTGGCTTGTAAGTATTTTTGTAATATTGCTTCCATCAACGCAATGTCTCATTTATTCATTATTGTTAAAAGTTTAATTTTGAGTTTTCATAATTAGGAAAATACTATTAAATAATTTAGATATGGATTTTAGTTGTGCTTTTCTAAATAGTGATGTAGGAAATGGAAAACCGTGACAAATTTGAAATATATAACATTTATTTAATAGATATTTGACTTGATTGTAATGTACTGTTTTTTCTTATAGATGCCCAAGAGGAGGGATCATGCCTTTGTAAGTTCCAATATGTTCAAATATAACAATACACATAGATTGTATTAAATTCTTGAGTGAATTTAGAACAGTACAAATAATGTTTACATTTGCAATCACACAACCATGTATAGCCACAATATATGATTTCTTATACTTTTTGTTGTTTGTTGCTTGACCAACTCTGTTGCTGTACTTTGAACATATGTATCATCATTGCTGAAATTACTTTCTGTACAATCAGTGTGCTAACTGTTATTTGAAATCATATTTAACAGTAAATCAAAGGTACAAAGCCTTCAACAAATATGAATACCTCTATGAAGCCGAATCCCTGAATGCCATCAACGGTGCATCAAATCTTCGCAATGGACCCAAGGGCTCTTGCAAGGTAAATTACATGCCGCACCGATAGCAAATAAAACTCACTTTTATTTTCCAATATGTTGTACTCATTTTAGTTGTCAAGTAATTACAGTATTTCAGCATATTATCCTAAAAGCTAAAATGACACCTACACAGGTCGAGATTGAAGTGCCCCAGATGTGCCACTACATCGTCCGCACCACTGGCTGTAGCCTGAGTGAGGTTGTCGACATGGATGCAGAAGGCAATGCTGTGGTCGCCCCTGCACCCAGCTCTGAGGCCTTTGCTGCTGAAATGGAGAAGTAGGTTATGCCAGCAGCACATACCTTTTTTTCTTTTTCACATCCCGTAAATGAAAACCTGTTCAAATAAATAAGACTTCATGTGATACAAAACCTTTGAAGCGCTAAAATATTTTTTGAAGTTAGACTTGACAGCAAGTGCCTCTTTTTTTTCCTTAGATATGCTCTGAAGGTTGTGGTTGAGGGTGTGTATGATGTCAAACTGTACCCTGAGGAGGATGAGACGATGACAATCTTGAACATAAAGAGAGGTATCATCTCTGCCCTGGCCGTGCCTCTGCTGGAGGAGGAAAAGAACAAGAACATGGTACATTAAACTGCTATTTAATTTATACCTGTACACTGCAGGCATCCACATTTTTTTACAGCAGTATGTCACTGGTGAAAGTATTACTTCTGAATTCTGAGGAAAAATATAAACTTATGATGAATATGATTTTTTTCTCTACAATCATGCATTTCAGCCCACCATCCATGGCAAATGCAGGACCTCCTACACTGTCAACGCAAGAGAGGACATTGCTACTGATGTCAGCTTCACCAGGGATCTGTCCAAATGTGACAAATTCATGCCCATGAGAGACCAGACCAGCCCCCTGGCTCTGATCTCTGGCATGGTAAGACATCCAAGCAATGTGGTTCTTGGCTTGTTGGTGAAATGCACTGCTGGCATGCACTGTGGATTTCAAACACTACCATACTGTGAGTCTGAGAAGTAGGCTAATACAAATAATTGTCTACTTGCAGCACTACCCTCTTGCCCAGCTGGTCAGGAGCTCCCAGACCTGCAACTACAAGTTTGACAATGAGAACATGCACATGACCTCTGGTGCCTGCACTGAGAACCACATCCTGATTCCTTTCTCTCACAAGTAAGTCAAACCATTTACACAGTTATCTCACAATATACATTATTTTGTATGTGTATGGATATCTCTTGTACATATCTTTATTAGGTCTTATTCAATTGTTGTCTGCCCATAGGGGAGAATATGGTGTTACCAATGTTGGCAAGCAGTCTCTGACTTTGCTGGGAGTTTCTGCTCAGGAAGAAGGAGTTTTTGAGTTTGGTAAGGAGCTCTTTGAATTTGTTATTTTTATATAGGGATGTTGATTTATTGTAATTGATGATGCCATTTCAACTATTTACTCTCTGTTTACTGTAGATGAAGCCAAGGTCAAGGGTCTGAACATGGAGACTCCTATTGACAGGAGTGTTAACCAGGATAAGGATGCTGGTCTGGGTCTCCTGAGAGAACTGGCTAATCTGCCTGAGACCGAGGGCGAGAAGAGGGCCCACCTCTTCCACGTGCTGGTCAATGTGGTCCGTGGAATGAAGATCGAGACCCTGAACTCTGCCATTCCCGAGGCTCTTGAGGTGTCCCGTTCACTGAGTTACCAGGTTCTGGCCCAGTGCGGTACCCCTGAGTGTAGCAGTGCCATCATGCAGATCCTGAGGACCTACGACAGCTCCGCTGTTGAGGTTGATGCCACCGTGTTTGGTCTGGGACTGGTGTCCAACCCCTCTCCCCTCCTGATCAATGACATGCTGGAGATGGCTCAGTACAAGCCCAGCAAGCCCATCATGTATGCCCTCAGCAATGTTGTCAAGAGGTGAGCAACCGCAACTTGAATACTTACTCTGCTCTAGATATTTAGAATCTTAAGTGTTACACAGCATACAACTCAACTGCCACATTAATATTCACTACGATGTGATTTCCTTAATAGGTTCTACAAAGCCGAAGGCAAACTGACCCCTGAAATCCATGCTGTTGCTCAGTTCATGGGCTCCCAGCTGGGTGACTGCACTGGTGACAATGCCTTCATGACTCTGAGGGTGAGTGGTTATCTCTAATGGATTTATACTTAATACATTAAAAGATAGTTGATGACAGATCAAACTCATCAATGGTTTCTTGACCATAGGTTATTGGAAACATGGCTGCAGCCATGGGCGCTGCCAGTCCTGCCCTGAGGACTGCTGTGATCGAGTGTGTGAACCAGCCTGCTGCATCCCTTGCTGTTCAGGAAGCTGCCATCCAGGCCTACAGGCTGACCCCTGTCCCAGAGGAGGTAAGTCAAACTGTTTTCACAGTTACTTTTGGTATACTTCACAGAAGACAATTATTTTTTTATTTAGTGATGTTTTTTTTTCAAATAGTTTTATTTCTCTGTCACAGGGCAGAGAGGTTCTCATGCAGGTCCTTCTGGACAGTGCCAGCCCCCTGCAGAAGCGCGTTGCTGCCTACCTGGTGCTGATGAAAGACCCACAGCCAAGTGAACTTGCCCAGCTGGCTGCTGCCCTGCCTAATGAACCTGACCAGCAAGCCAAGAGCTTTGTCATCTCCCATGTTACCAACATCTTGTCTTCAACTGAGCCTGAGACACAAGAGTAAGTGAAGCCTTTTAATATTGAATATGCAGCATGAGCTGTGGAGAAGAGGATTTTGTCTTTCATTTAATGCTTACCTCTAATTAGTACATCTATCTTTCTTATAGGCTGAGACAGAAGATTCTCGATGCCCTGCAAGGTAATGAGATTGGAACCGTCATGGACCCAGCCAAGTTCTCTCGCAACTACAAGATTGGATCTGTGGAGGGAAACATGATCTTTGAGGGTGCCAGCTATCTGCCCAAGGAAGTTATGCTTGAGATGACCCTGAAAGCCTTTGGCTATGACATTGACATGATGGAGGTACTGTAGACAAAACCAAGCCTTACCTTGTAATATATAATAATGGATTGCTCAATTATTCAAACTCACCTGTCAATTGTCACAATTTACGTTCTTAAATTTCCAGATCGGCATGGAGGGCACTGGACTTGAGCCAACTATTGAGGCCCTGTTTGGAGAGAACGGATTCTTCCCAGACACAGTGCTGAAGACAATGTACTTTGTCTCTGACAAAATGCCCCAGGAGGTCAGCCTGGTCCTGAAGAACCTGCTCCCTGCTCTCAGGAACGACAGAAGAAAGAGAGAGGTAAGTCACAAAGGTGTTTGGATGTTTGATAATGTACTAATTACTTTGAATTATTTCTACAAAGTACTCATAAATCATCATCTCATTATTTTTTATATCTTTAGACCACCCAGAACATCATGAGAGAAATCGGACGCAACCTTAACAAACTGGTGACCGAACTGAAAGCCCAGCAGACCCCTGAGGCTATGGTTTACCTGAGACTCCTGGGAAATGAGCTGGGATACCTCAAGACCAGTGACATGGAGGCGATGGCCTACTCTGCTGCCATGATGATTGATAACATGCTCAAGATGCTCCCCATGGACGTACGTAAAAATAAAAAAAAGCTATAAAGAATTGTGTGATTCATTTAATATTTGACACAGTTGAACTGACTTTTGAATTTGGGAAATTTACAACAATATCATATATTGTTATTTCTGACAGTTGATGAAGGGACTGATGACTAAAGCTGACAATGAAGTCTTCGCTCACTACATCTTCATGGAAAACGAGTTCTTCCTGCCCACTGCTACTGGTGTGCCTCTGAGGATTGCACTGTCTGGTACCTTCACTCCTGGTATCAAGGGTGGACTCAACATTGCCCGTGACATGGTAAAAATCTTTTTTGTTTCGAATTTTGTGTAGAATAATAATGAAATGTACCATTCCATATGGTATCTCTCTCATAACCCATCGCTGGCTGTCCACTTTTTTCCCCCGCTAGAGCGAGATTGCCTTCATGCCTTCAGCTGGCATTGAGTTTACGACTGCGATCGGCTCTTTCATTCCTGAGTACGTCGACTCTGGACTGGAGATGCACACCAACCTCTTCCATGAGAGCGGACTGAGTGCCAAGATCTCCATGGGAAGTGGTGAAATGAAGTTCACCATGCCTGCTCCTAAGAATCCTACCAAGCTCATCAGCATTAAGTAAGCCTCAACTGACTATTTACACAAATAGTCTATATGGAATCTAATATCTATAAATGCAACAATCCAAACTTTCTTCTATCTCAACTACAGAAACACCTTTGTGGCAGTGAATGGTGCTGAGATTAAAACTATCCCCCCTATGGTGGAGGACAAGGTTGATGTCAGTGAGTGCACTCCATTCTTTGCTGGAATGAAGTACTGCACTTCCCTGATGTACACTGATGCTTACAATTATGAGACCCCCTACTTCCCCTTCACCGGAGACAGCAAGTAAGTGAAAGCCCTGAAACTTGTAAAGTGCTAAAGACAGCATTTATGAATGTAATGCCTTTTAAATTGTATTGTATTTAAGTCAAATCTAATCATAAAATGGATCTACCACTCAGGTTGGCTGTGGAGCTCCATCCTACTGGTGAGGTGACTGAATACTCTGCTACCTTCACCTATGAGCTCGTCACAGAGGATGAGACGGTTGACACCGTGAAAATGGTCCTGATGGCGGAAGGTAACAAGATTTAGCAAATAGTTATTTCTACATTAAATATATGATATGGAATTTCTCTGACATTGGAGCTGTTGAAATGTGGCGCTTACAGTGCAGGCACAGTTTCATCTGGAACAACACTAAAAAGATTAATTAAAAAAATGATTCCACAAGGATTTCCCTTACTATTACGTCAACATGTTAGAGCAATATACCTTTAGTCTACATAGTCAAACCTAAATAAAGCAATGTATAACTACTTCGCAACTACGGCAATATTTGCAACTGATATTGAATGCTGATTGATAGGTACATACTCTACACAGTTTTTCATGAACTTCATTATAATTGCATTTAAGTTATGTAATAGTACATGTAAAAGTAAACAGCTGAATCGCATGTGAACCATTACCAGGTGCTGGTGAGGCCACAGCAACTGTGAAGTACAACAGGAAGCAGAATGTCCTCACTACTGACTTCCAGATCCCTGACTACGACCTGGAGGCTGGATTCAGGCTGGGTGTCGTTGACGCCAACACCAAGGGTAATGGAGCTTACGCAGTCTCCTTTGACCTGATCAACAAGAACATCCCTCAGCTCTCCCTGGTTGCCCTCGCCAAGTAAGAAATCAATCAAAACATGAACTTGTTCAAATCAAACAAAATGTATCATGTTCAGAATTTATTTTAGACACATTTGCTCCTTTGGTCTCTAAGAATGTTAAATATTATATATTATCAGTATACTCTATCAATGTTTGGTGTGAGACCATTAACTCATAGGTTTCCTCTTCTTAGGGTGGCAACGATGGAGGATGCTATGCTGCAGCTCCAGTTTCTGGTTCCCTTGATGAAGGCTGATGCCACCCTCAGAGCCAATCTGAAGCGTGGTGAGACGCTGGAATTAGAGCTCACAAGTGACATCAAGCTCCCAGAGACCACCTCACTTCAGAAGATTGCCTTGAAATATGGTAGGATATGATTATTACATTTCTCTGTGTCATAGAATCCTCCATTATGTTCTACTATTGCACCCAAATAGATTTTCCATTAATCAAAGCAGTTACCTTGGGTTCATACCGTGAACCAATTTTGCTTTCCTGAATCACTCACCCCAAATATTAATTTATTAACTGCAAAATGCATTTTGCATCTTCTTTTTTTAATATTATTTTACATTATTCTATGTGAAACTAACATAAATAACTGTTTTTAGATGACAGCAAGATTGAGGCTGAGGTCAAGTCTGAGATGAACTCTCAGATCCAGAAACTTCTCCCCAATGCTGAGGCAGTTGAGAGGATTATCAATGAAGTTCTTGATATGCAGGTTGGACAGACTGAAATGAAGGTCCGTCAATTCCTCACCAAGTCTGTGGAGGTAATACCTTACCCACAAAACCCTTTATCCTTCACTTCAACATGAATGGATATGTTTAACACATTGTACTGAATTAATGAATTATTGTATGTAAAGTAAGTGTCATGCCACCTTGTGGCCCATCCCTAATGGGATTATATGACACCTTTTCAGACAGTTACAATTTTCAACATTATTTTATGCACTGGTTACCGATATTGCTGATCATATACAATAAATGCCGACCGAACAATACAATACAAAACAAAACATAAAGTACATATCCCCTACTGGCTATACAATGCTTTTTTCCTCAAGTCCCAACAATAAGTTGTACTAATGTGTTCTTTTAGGCAACCAACAACTACATGGACAAATATGTTTCTGATATCCCATACATCACTTACATAAGGATACCTGCCATGCCTGAAATTACAATGCCAGAGAAACTTTTCTTCAATGCGTAAGTAAAACATTTTTTTTAGACACATTTTATTAGCCAGCCACGAGAGTATGAATAAAGATGTGTTCATATAATGTTATATATATAATTATTTTGGCAGTGAGGCCAAGGCTGCTTACAACATCAACAATGAACGCTTCCTCATCGCCATTCCTCTTGGAGGAAAGTCAACAACAGCTGACCTGAACTTCCCACCTGCCCTGGCCACCCCAAGCCTGTCACTGCCCCAGTTTGGCCTGGAGGTTGCCTCCATTGAAATTCCCCTCCCAGAGCTGGTTGTCCCTGAGACCATTTCTGTTCCCCTCTTTGGAAAGGCTGAGGTTTCAGCTAAAGCAAGCACCAACCTGTATGAATTAGAGATCTCTGCGGCTCTCGGAAAAGACGCTGATGAAACACCAAGCTACTCAGCCAAGTTTGAGATGGAGGGAACTTCCCCAGTAGACATCTTGTCCCTCAAGGTGGAAGGTAAAGCTTTTCTTTAAGAATGATTCAAATCAGCAATAAAAGATAACTTAAAGCTTGATTTTCAGTTGTTGTCTGATACTCACAAATGCACTGCATTCCCTGTTTCAGGCTCTGGATTGCTGGTTGGCACTCCATCTGATTCTCTCAAGGCCCACATGAAAGCTGCTGTGACCCATAAACTTCTTGAAGCCAGTGTGAGCATCATGGAAGTTGGAACCTTCACTGACAAAATCAGTGTCAAGTCCAGCAGCAAGATTGAAGCAACAAGTCCTCTTGGCCTGCTTATTGAGCTAGAACACACTGGCACAGTTGGCTTCAATGCTGAAGAACTTTCTGCTGATAGCAACCTTGAAGGATCCATCAAAGCTGGACCCATCTATGGCAACACCATTTCTACCCAGGCTTTCACCATCTTCCCATTCAGGCCAGAAGCAAAGATTGACTCCTCTCTGAAGATTGATACCACCATTCTTAAGGCTCAGAACACCATTGCAGCCACATTTGTCAATGGTGAGCTCAGTGTTGTGTCAAACACTAATGCTTTTGAGGACATCCTGACCCAAGCTGCAGAGCTTTCCTTCAAGGACAACAAACTGGCCCTGACATGCGATACCAATGCTATTGTACTTGGCATGAAGGCACGCAACCTGGCCGAGGCCTCTGCTGGCACAGATGAAGTCATCATCAAGATGGAGACCAATGCTGACAACGCTGAAAACCGCATCTACTCCTTGCTTACTGCCACTCTTGATGTCAATGGCCTGGTGCTAAGCAGTGATGCTAATGTGAAGCTCCTTGAGAATGAGGCTGTTCAGAAAACTACTCTGAAATTGAACAAAGACTTGGCTGAGCTGTCCATTATCAACAAGGCTGAACTGCGTGACATCAAGGTCGATAATGCCAACACTCTGACCATCACTCTTTCTAGCCTTGACTTCGACACCAAGGCTGAGGCCATCGTCAGTGAGTATGCCACTTATACTCATGATATCACCATTGCCCTGAAGCCCTACACCGCTACTGCAAATGTGAATAACAACCTGAAAGTGCTGGCAGCCAATATCATCAATGAGGCCCAGCTGAAGGCAGAGCTTTACAAGATGGACCTGACTGGAAGCCTGAAAGCCACCTATGGTGAAGAGGAGATCAAGCACACTTATGAGATCAATTATGCTGACATGACTGCCAATGCTAAGTGCAGTACTACTGGAAAGGTCTTTGGAACCAACATGAACCAGAACACCGAGCTTGAAGTTGTTGGTCTTGCTGCCAGGCTCACCAATGATGCCCGCTTCAACTCTCAGCCCATGCGCTATGATCACACCATCCGCACTAGCATCATTCCTTTCGACTTCAACCTTGATGCCATGTTCAATGCTGATGGTGACCTGACCCTGTATGGCAAGCAGAGCGGCCAGCTCTATGGCAAGTTCCTCCTTAGGGCACAGCCCCTGGCTCTTGCCACCTCACATGAATGCAGAACTTCAGTGACCCAGCAGCTGGACAATGGATTTTCCCTTGAAACCACTGTTGACAACAAAGTGGATGCATTGCTGACTCCTCAGGAACAGAAGTTCACAATGATGCTGAAATCTAAGATGAACAGCCATGCAATGAACCAAGAAGTTAATGCCTACAACAATGCAGAGAGGCTTGGACTAGAGATGTCAAACACCCTCCTTACCAGCCTTCTCAACACAGATTCCAGTGAAAACCAGGAGTTTTCCATCTCTGGTTTCCTTAAATACGATAAGAGCACTGAGAGCCACATGATTATGTTGCCTTTCATTGAGAATTTCCCAGCTCTCCTTGAAGACATCAAGGTTGTGTTTGTGAGCATGGCAGAAGCACTGCAAAACTACATCAACAATGAAGACATAAAGGCTAAGATTGAGGCTATTCCTCAGTATGTGAGTGACTTTGTTTCCCAACTGCATATTGAAGACAAAGCAGCGCAGCTCAAGCAGACCCTGATTGATTTCACCCAGGAATATGTTATCACCATTGAAGAACTAGAGGCCTCCCTGATGAACCTGAAGGTTGTTATTGAGAAAATCCTGACTGAAGTTGCTTCCCGCGTGCAGGACATTATTTCTGCTACCAAGGAAATGATTGCAAGTGGCACCTTGTCCGAGAATGTCATCAAGAGACTGAACCAGGAGCTGAATACCTTCCTTGACGAGTATAATATCAGGGATATGATTGTTGCCGTGGTTGATGCCATTGAAGAGGTCATCAAACAGATTGACTTGCAGAAGCTAAGTGAAACTAGCCTTTCCTTCCTTCGTGATCTGGATGTTCAGTTTGATGTCAAGGCTAAGCTAGAAATGGTTGTCAGCAAGCTGAAGGAGTTCATTGCCAGCTTTGACATTACTGAGTTTGCTGAACAGCTGAAAACTTACATTTCATCCCTCAACCTGGATGCCTACATTCAAGATCTGATGGCACAGTTTCCAACAAACCTCTTTGGTACAACAGTTGAAACTCTCAAAGAATTGATCCAACAGTTTGACATCCTTGGAAAATTCAACACACTCATTGCTAGCCTCAGAGAGTTGATTGTCAAGTTTGAAGTTGACCAGAAGGTTGAGGCCATCTTGGAAAAGGTTGTGGAGCTCATCAAGCAGTTCAAGATTGATGAAACTGTCCAAGTTCTAGCTAACAACCTGAAGGCCATTGACATGCCTGGCAAGATCATGCAGGTACTGGAAAATGCCATCAACTATCTGAAGGCCACAGAAATTAAACAAGTGATTGAGCAAATTAATGTCTACCTTGACACCATCGTACAGCAGCTTAAATCTTTCAACTACAATGCTTTTGCTGATGAGGTCAACCAGATGATTTCTGCTTATTCCTCTCAAGTAAATGAGCTGATCAAGGCACTCGAAATCCCTCAGAAACTTGAAGCCATCAGAGAGTTTGTCAACTTTGCTCTGTCTACTGTCATGAACTACCTGGAGCAGCTGAACATGAACTACCTCCCTGCCCTGCCTGTGATTTCACTCCCTGAGATCACCCTTCCAGAGTTTTCATTCCCTGTAATTCCTGCAGTTCCTGTTGAGAAGCTCATTGAGACTCTCCAGATCCCTGAGTTCAAGCTGCCAAATATCCCTACTGAGCTCATGGTGCCAGGATTTGGAAAACTGTATGGTGAGATGAGAGTCAACTCCCCCATCTACAGTATCAGAAATGTTGCTGAGCTGCAGAGTTCTGTTGATGGTGAGAATGCTCCTCAGGTGACAGCATTCGTGACCTCCCAGGCAACATCTCCCAGCTTTGAGATTCTCAATTTCAACCTGGATTCTACAGCCCGCATTGCTGTCCCAGAGGCACGCCATGTGATTGTTGCTGAGACCCTTAAGTTTACTCACTCTGTTCTTGAGCTTGAGCACCAGGCATCTGTAACTCTTAAGGACCTCTCAGCCCAGGCCTCAGCTAAGACCACAGTGAAGGCCACCACTTCACCTTACACTGCTGAGCTTGTGAATGAAGCCTTCTTTGCCACTGCAGGTGGTTTGTCTGGCACTATTGACACCACATACTCTCACATGCTTAACTTCCCAATCATTGGCATCACCAGTGAAACTTCTCTGACCCAAAAGGCTGTTGCACGCCAGGAGGGAACCACCATTACCCTGACTGTTGGAAATGAGGGAACTGCCAAGTTCAACTCTCATGATGGAGTCCACAAGAGTGACCTGCTCTTCACCATCAATCCCAACATTGCCAAGCTAACATTCACTAGCGATACAGACACAGCTCTTCTGAAGATGAAACAGACCCTGAACGCTGATTCTGTCACCCTCAGCTATATCAAGTTTGATGCCCGCTCTGAGGCAGAGGGCCCAGCTGTCAAGAACAGCCTTCTGGTAGCATCTGGAAATGTCAACCTTTATGATATGAAGATTGAGCTGAAGGCAACCCATGACACAGAGCTGGTTGGCACACTCAGTGGAGTTCTGTCTAATGCAGTCAACATTGTCATCCGTCCCGTTGAGGTTGTCTTTGATTTCAAAAACAAGGCAAACACAGTCTTGGGATTCAATGATGCTCTGATTGCCAAAATTGATCTCCAGAATGATTACTCAGCTACCTTCAAACCTGACACCCAAAAGATCAACACTGTTGCTCTGGCACGTCTCAATCAGTACAAACTGTCCTACAGCGTCACCATGAACAACAATGAGAAGGAGTTTGGAATCTTAGCTGATGTAGATGGTGAGGCTAATCTTGACTTCCTTGCGACCCCCATCAGCATCCCTGAGTTCAATCTGCCAATTTACGACATACGCACACCAGCCATCAGTGATCTGAACTTATATGAACTTACTGGTCTGAAGAACATCTTGACCACCACAGAGCAGCATGTTGATGTCGCTACCAAGATTGTGTATCAGAAGAGCATGTATGCCCCTCTTGTTGATGTGATGGGTCTGATCCAGATTCCCTCTGTAGGTAACCTGATCACAGAGCTGTCCTTCAAGTCTTCCATTATCAACCTGAATCTTAATGCTGGACTCTACAATGAGGAGGATATTGTATTCCGTCTGGGAGCAACAACCGCCTCTGTGTTTGAGAGCCTGAAGGCTAAGCTTGATGGCACCACCAGCCTGACCACCAGAAGAGGAATCAAGCTGGCAAACTCCCTGTCCCTTGAGAACCCCCATATTGAGGGTACCCATGACAGCACCATCAGTGTGAATCCTGAGACCTTTGAAGCTGCTGTCTCTGTAGCTACTGTAGGCAAGATTGCCCTGCCAATCCTCAACCTGGAAGCCAACCAAAACCTGGTTGCAGACACCAAGACCAAGGCAAATGCCGTCTCCACCTTGAAGCTGAAGGGTGATTTCAATGTGCCCATCATCAAGGCTGTTGGAAAGGCAGAGGCAGAGCAGAGCCTGAAGCTGGAGGGAACACTTGAGGATGTTTCTATGGAAACAACCACCATGGCAAATATTGAGGGCACAGTGTTTGAGGAATATCCACTTTTGGTAGCACTTAACAATGAGGCTAATCTGTACCTAAATGCTGATGGCCTGCGCTCCACAATCAAGGTCCTTGGTAACACCAGATTCAACCAGGGTGACATCAAGCTCCTGGAGATGGATCTGGATGAAAGCCTAGCTATTGAGGCCTCCCTTAGCCGTGTGTATGCAGTGCTGAAGATTGCCAGCAACAACGAGGCAAATGTCATTGACTTCAACACCAAGGGAAAGCATATTGTCCAAGCTACAGTGGACCTTGCACCTACCTCTTCCTTGACCGCTGATATTGAGATTGACATGTCTCAACCAAGCAGCCTGGGTGAACTCACCATCTTTGAGAAGACCATTGTTGAGCTGACCGCCCCAAAGCAGAAAATCTCTGCCAATGCCAAGATTGTAACTCCAGTGTACACCACAAGCCTAGCAGCTGAGTTGGAGGGTGATGCCCCTGTCTTCAAAGTGACATTCAAGTCCACTGCTACCTCAGTCTTTGTCATCTTGGATTATGACCTTGATTGTGAGTGCCTTTTTTGTCTTCATAAAACTAGATTTGACTGCTGTGTTGTATTAAATACATACATATTACTTAGTATTTCAAATGTAATTGCTAATTGTAAAACATTTTGCTTCCAAAGCTGCCATCACAGTAAGCTATGAAAATGATGGCTTGAGCCTGACTGGCAATGCTGTGTTGACCCATGCTGACCTGACCATGGACATTCAGCATGTCCTGTCCTACTCTCTGAGGTACCCACTTTTGTCTGATGTATTTTGTCTGATTTAGAAGTAGTTGACAATTTCAGTTATTCCTAGACAATTCAAACACTGACACATTGTTTCCCACAAGGTAAATATTCCATACTTGTTCTTACTTAAGTGTTTTAACATTCATTATGGATAGCTGGTCCTTTAATATAGAACGTTTCTAATGGCCATTTCTATATTCAGTGACTCCCGCCTCACCTTGAACATGGACATCACCAGCCCCACCTTCACTGATGCAAGCTTCCGCTATGCTGCCCTCACAGATGGTATTAGTGCCTCTGTCTCCACCCCATCAGCTGGCTTCCTTGGTCTTAAGTTCCAGGGCAGAGTGCCATCTCAGATGAATGCCAGACTTTATGGTCGTTATGCTGTGAGTATATCATGTTTACAATTTGTCTGAATAATGAAACAAATTGCCATGATATTTGCAGCACTTACCTCTGCATACCAAGATTGTAAGGCAAGGCTAATGCATTCAATTTATTTGTCTTTTCTTTTTGCCAGTCTGCTCCAGAGGATGATGTGGACATCTTCATCATTAGAGCTTCTGCAAAGGATGGCGATAAGACGAATTTGAATGTTGCCTTCAACATGGAGGCCCCTGAAATCATGATCAACGGACTAAAGGAGAGGCTCCCTGCCATCGTTTCTACCCTGAACGACTTTGGTGAGAAGTATCAGCTCATTGGACACGTCACCGGACTGAAGAGTGCCATCGTCAATCTGGTTGAGGAGACTTACACCACCGTCAACAACCAGGCCCCAGAGCTCAGCCAGCTGTCCATTCTCTTCAGAAACACGGTTGTTCAATACCAGAAGATTGTCCAGGTCTTCCTGGATACTGCTGTCAAATTCCTGAGGGAAACCCAGTTCAAGCTGCCTGGCTCTGATGAGATGACCACTCTCCCCGAGGTCCTCAAGAAACTGACAAGCACCTTTGCCACTGTATTAGAGAAGGCCATCCAGATGATGCTTGTTAATGCTGAGCTCACTTTCAACGCCATGGTCGACATGTTGAGCAACATTCAGGTCACCATGCCCATCGGTGATGTCATGTCCGGAGCCCAGATGATCGACCGGCTTAGAGATACAGTGAAGGCCCTCCTTAACCAGGTTGTGGATCTCGTTAAGAACATGGAGAGCCTGGACATGATCTTGGAGAAGCTGGGCGAGACCCTGAAGGCCATCGTTGACAAAGCTCAGGAGTTTGTTGATAACAGCCTGAAGTCTGACACCCTTGATGCAATTGCCATCTACATCAATGCTTTCTATGGCAACCTTGTCACTCTGCTGAAGACGGTCATGGATCAGGCCAACAACGTTGTGGATATGGAGCATTTGAATGGCACCATTGATTACCTCATGGAGGTTGTTAGATCTGTGGTGAGCCTGTTAAGCAACACCGTCTCTGAATTCCTGCAGCAGGCTCCCGCTGCGTTCCAGGAGTATGTGAAGGTTGAAGGAGGAAGGCTCGAGATCGACCTTCCATTCTACCTCCGCCAGTGAGCAAATGTCAAAGACTAAAACCCTTCCTTCTAGCAAGAATGTTGGACATTTACAGAAGCTGTATTTAAAAATATGCATTCCACTTGTGTTTCAATTTAACAACCTGTACTGTATCCACAGTCCCACTTACTGTATCTATATTTCTGCAATATGAGTATAAAATAAAATCTGTTTACTATTTAATATTGTGGCTCTTTTATTGTCATCCAAAGGTCTTCAGTATTGAATCAGACTATCAAAATGTTGCGCAGTTTCAGCCAGATATAGCTTTCTTGTGTTTCTGTACATCTGTGCTATAACACTGCTTGTCTAAACACGTTTACATATGAACAAAAGCAAATGTATACCGGCTTTAACCTATATGGTGTATCTAACTTTTAAAAGAGCATTCACTCACATTACTTGCACTCCTCACTTAACTGCATACTGTAGTACCTAATGCTTTGCTTTGCAATATGTGAACATTACATTACACTGTCCTCATTGCCTACTATAGTTTACACAGTAGGGGGCAGGTTCAACCACCTATAGTTTACACAATAGGGGGCAGGATCAACCACCTATTGTAATGGTGTGGACGATGTCATGGTATCTGTCTAACGGCGCTTTAATCCGAAGCACCATTGACACGACAGCACACATTATTACTAATATAAGCCTAAAGCCTAACCTTAAATTCACACCAACCTAACATTTTTCTAACTATTGGTGTTTCGGAATAATGGGATGTTGGACCAAACTGCAGGCGGGCCCCTGAATTGCCCACTTTTGAAACGGCTCCATTTCTGGAAGAGAATGTGCCATTAATTTACTCGATACATATTAGAAAATCCTTCTGTATATACAGCTTTAAGCTTTGAACCAAGCCAACCAACTATGAGATAATAAAATATTTGATTAGGGCCAAAACATTATTGCAAACCAGATTAAAATAATTGAAAACAGTATATAGGAACTACTCATCCCCTAAACCATTGTGCATACCTTTCCATAACAATATTTCAATTGGCTTCTTAAATGTAATCATTGTCATTATTATATTGTTGGTGTCATTACAATAGACTTTTAGTTGACTTGTAGTGATTTGTGACAATGATGTACAACCATTCTTTCAGGCTAGGGGTAGGCAACCTTATGCACAGGTGGCACCATTGGCACGGGGCAGGGGGTAATCACTGTCACACTGGCATAAGTGTGAGAGAGAGGAAAAAAATGTAGTCAATTTAATGAAGTCCCCTCGCATCTGTATGCATGCATATTACTGCCCGCAGCCTATGTTATTTAGTTTCATGTAGCCTACAAGTTGGACCATATGTGGCCAAGTCACACACCAGATCGTAATGATTGCACTCACAGTTCTGGCACAACAATGGCAAACAATGGCAAAAAACGGCAAAGCTAAAAATTGTAATTTGTAATGGAAATGTATGGGACTGTTCGTTATTTAGTTACCAGGGGGGGGGGGGGGTGTAATGTATTTATTTTTATTTCCTTTCGCACGTGGTCATTATAATAATAAATAATAATACTACATAAACACCGGACTCTCATGGTCATTATATAGCCTACCAAATGGAGAGATAGAGAGAGCAACACTTACAGTCTATGAATCAAGGCATGCTCATGTATGGCAAAATAACTATAATTAATAAGAGAAGACAGTGGTGGAAAAAGTACTCAAATGTTTTATTTGAGTAAAACAAAATAAAATAAAATAAAATAAATACTCTGTTACAAGTAAAAGTCCGGGTAATCAAAATGTACTTGAGTAAAAGTACAAAAGTATTGGCATCAAAATATACTTAAAGTAGAAAGTATAGGCTACTCATGCAGAATGTCACGTTTCACAAGGTATCATAATACTGCAGAGACAGAAACCAGTGTTGCCATGTCCGCTTAATATTACAAGCAACTTTGGGCATATGTTTCTGTGAAGAAGCTTGCGTCTCTTCCTTTTAAAATAAATTCCTTGTTGAAAACCAAGGCTATGATGGAAGAAGGTACAGTCAGCGTATGGGCCGGGCAGACGCCATTGGAACCGGAAGTTTGGTGAAATACATTGAAGTCTATGGAAGCTGGCTGGACCAGCTTGTGAACAAACACTATTTCTGAACGATTGTGTCCTTTGTCAGATAATCGGTTCAGGAATATAAGAGAAGAATTATCACAGTTTTTTTCCCCATATTTTTTTATTAGATTTCTTTAGCACACTGTATAATTTTATTGAGGCATCTAAACAGTGGCATGTATCGTTTCTGGCAGTGTTTTTGTGAGAGAAATAAGCAACCAGGTCTAGCAAAACAAGCCCAAAAGAAGCAACCATAGGGCCATTATGAGCATGTTAAAGCTTTATACTGTATACATTGTAATAGACGATCTACAAGCTTACTCGCGACGCGTTGTGAGCTTGTAGATCTGCCATTTTCAAAACAAATCTTGAAATAAAATGTGAAATATTTGAAGATTTTTGAAACACTCTAACAACACAAATCTGGTATGGGGCCCCCTGGCACAAAACATTTTCAGATGAGGGTTAGGGACAAATACATATATTTTTTTATGTCCATGACATAAAAATAATTGAGAACCACTGGTTAAAATATATTTTTTTAATTGTGAAGGAAGCCCAAATAATCAACTACACTTTAGAAAAAAGCCCCAAAAAATGCAACCCGCAACTACCAATATTTACAAACAACTTCACAGAAAAATAAGCCCAAAGTCGCTTATAAGTGGCAAGGCAAGGCAACTTGTAAATAAGTATTTATATAGCACTTATATAGCACAAGGCAATTCAAAGTGCTTTACAGAATAAAAAATAATAATACAAAGTGCAACAATGCACTTTAAAAAGAAATGGAGAATATAAGGTCCTTCTCAAAAAATGTGCATATTGTGATAAAGTTCATTATTTTCTGTAATGTACTGATAAACATTAGACTTTCATATATTTTAGATTCATTACACACAACTGAAGTAGTTCAAGCCTTTTATTGTTTTAATATTGATGATTTTGGCAAAAAAGTAAAGAAAAAACAAAAATCCCTATCTCAAAAAATTAGCATATTTCATCCGACCAATACAAAACACCAGAAAAGTGTTTTTAATACAAAAAAAGTCAACCTTCAAATAATTATGTTCAGTTATGCACTCAATACTTGGTCGGGAATCCTTTTGCAGAAATGACTGCTTCAATGCGGCGTGGCATGGAGGCAATCAGCCTGTGGCACTGCTGAGGTGTTATGGAGGCCCAGGATGCTTCGATAGCGGCCTTAAGCTCATCCAGAGTGTTGGGTTTGGCGTCTCTTAACTTTCTCTTCACAATATCCCACAGATTCTCTATGGGGTTCAGGTCTGGAGAGTTGGCAGGCCAATTGAGCACAGTAATACCATGGTCAGTAAACCATTTACCAGTGGTTTTGGCACTGTGAGCAGGTGCCAGGTCGTGCTGAAAAATGAAATCTTCATCTCCATAAAGCTTTTCAGCAGATGGAAGCATGAAGTGCTTCAAAATCTCCTGATAGCTAGCTGCATTGACCCTGCCCTTGATAAAACACAATGGACCAACACCAGCAGCTGACATGGCACCCCAGACCATCACTGACTGTGGGTACTTGACACTGGACTTCAGGCATTATGGCATTTCCTTCTCTCCAGTCTTCCTCCAGACTCTGGCACCTTGATTTCCGAATGACATGCAAAATTTGCTTTCATCCGAAAAAAGTACTTTGGACCACTGAGCAACAGTCCAGTGCTGCTTCTCTGTAGCCCAGGTCAGGCGCTTCTGCCGCTGTTTCTGGTTCAAAAGTGGCTTGACCTGGGGAATGCGGCACCTGTAGCCCATTTCCCCCAAGGTCTGGAATCGGCCCTTCTCCACAATCTTCCTCAGGGTCCGGTCACCTCTTCTCGTTGTGCAGCGTTTTCTGCCACACTTTTTCCTTCCCACAGACTTCCCACTGAGGTGCCTTGATACAGCACTCTGGGAACAGCCTATTCGTTCAGAAATTTCTTTCTGTGTCTTACCCTCTTACTTGAGGGTGTCAATGATGGCCTTCTGGACAGCAGTCAGGTCGGCAGTCTTACCCATGATTGCGGTTTTAAGTAATGAACCAGGCTGGGAGTTTTTAAAAGCCTCAGGAATCTTTTGCAGATGTTCAGTTAATTCGTTGATTCAGATGATTAGGTTAATAGCTCGTTTAGAGTACCTTTTCATGATATGCTAATTTTTTTAGATTTTTTTAGGAATTTTGGGTTTTCATGAGCTGTATGCCAAAATCATCAGTATTAAAACAATAAAAGACCTGAAATATTTCAGTTGGTGTGCAATGAATCTAAAATATATGAAAGTTTAATTTTTATCATTACATTATGGAAAACAATGAACTTTATCACAATATGCTATTTTTTTTAGAAGGACCTGTAATAGATACAATTAAAATAAGATAAAGGAGCAAATAAAAAATACTCCCACCTTTTATACAAAACCTAATAATAATGAAAAGTGACATTGCCATTCTTAGCCATCATTGGGTAGGGTAAGCAATGTTAAATGAATATGTTTTTAACTTGGACTTAAAAACAGCTATGGTTGAGAATTGTCTAATGTAACCTGGAATATTGTTCCAGGTTTGTGGTGCATAGTAATGAAATGCTGCTTCACTATGTTTTGTTTCAACAAATGGAACAATTAATAGGCCAGCCCCAGATGACCTAAGGGTTCTAGGAGGTTCATATGGCTCCAGCATGTCTAAGATGTAGCTGGGCCCAGAGCCACAGACACATTTATAGACAAGTAACAACATTTTAAAATCAATTCTCTGGGGGACTGGTAGCCAATGTAAAGATTTTAGGACTGGTGTAATATGGTCATATTTTCTAGTTTTCATCAGGACTCTAGCAGCAGCATTCTGAATCAGTTAGAGTTGTCTAAGCGCTTTGCTTGAGAGTCCTGTGAGCACACCATTACAGTAATCCAGTCTACTGGAAACAAAAGCATGTATAAGTGTTTCTAGGTCTTGCTTGGACATAATTCCCCTGACTCTTGCAATCTTTTTAATGTGATAGTAGGCAGATGAAATTACAGATTTTATATGACTGTTAAAATTTAAATCTGAGTCTAGGACAACACCAAGATGAGTCTTAGGTATAAGATACCGGGATTTAAGGTGAGAGATTACTCTCTGTCTCTGGTTCTGTGGTCCAAAAACAATTATCTCAGTTTTATCTTGATTTAATTTAAGAAAATGTTGCCGCATCCAGTCATTGATTTCCTCAATGCAGTGACAGAGGGAATCAACAGGACCATAGTCGGTTGATGAAACTGATATGTAGATTTGCGTGTCATCTGCATAATTATGGTAATTGACTTTATTATTGCTTATTATGTGTCCTAGGGGAAGCATATAAAGATGAAATAGGAGGGGTCCTAGAATAGACCCCTGCGGAACCCCACAGGTCATGGCCACCTGTTCAGACACACAGTTTCCAATAGAGACAAAGTATTTCCTATTTTGAAGGTATGATTTGAACCACTCTATAACAGTTCCAGAGAGTCCCACACAGTGCTCTAATCTTTGTATTAAAATTTAATGATCCACAGTGTCAAACGCGGCACTAAGATCCAGTAGAACTAGGACAGAGACATTGGCAGAGTTATTATTAAGGCGAATGTCATTTAGAACCTTTATGAGTGCAGTCTCAGTACTATGATGGGGCAGTCTCAGTACTATGATGGGGCCGAAATCCTGACTGAAACTTTTACCTAAAAAGGGCAAGTTTGATATGGGCCGATAATTATTTAGTATACAGCAGCATCAAGGCTACTCTTTTTAAGGAGAGGCTTGACAACTGCAGTTTTCAGGTCCCCAGGAAAAATGCCAGATTGAAGAGAACCATTCACAATATTTACTAGTTCTTTCACCAGACTGCCCAAAACAGCTTTGAAAAAAATTGTGGGTAAAATATCAAGGCAACAGGTAGATGAATTCAAACTGGAAACAATATCTTCAAGTATTTTGTCATCAATGAGATTAAATTGCACCATACATACCATGTTGCTTCTGGAGGCCTGTGGTAGTGATAAGATGGCCGTGTTTGACACTGAGACTGAGGAGTTACAAGCATTTGATGGCTTCCATAAAAAGTGTTGTGGTATTCTCATTAATGTATCTCTTTTTAATAGTTTCAGATCCAATCTTAGTTTTTGGTGTAATAAAGAGCTCAAAGAATATGCAAGAATGATCTGATAGAGCAACATTTAGCACAGTGACATTGGAGATGTTAACACCCTTAGTAATAATTAAATCTAATGTGTGTCCTCTGTCATGCGTCGGGCCATTCACATGTTGGGACAAACCAAACATGTGAAGTATGGCAGACAATTCTATGGCATTCTTATCATTGACATTATCTACATGTATGTTCAGATCACCTGAAACTACTAAACAGTCAAATTCAGTGCAAATAATTGAAAGCATCTCAGTAAAGTGCTCAAGGAAATGTAGGGATCTTGGTGGTCTATATATAACTACATATAAAATACATGGAGAACATTTCATTTCCATTTTACATGCTAAATATTCAAAAGATAGGAACTCTCCAAATGCTTCAAATTCAAAAATAAAATGTGGTGGGGCAGATTGAATAAGAACAGCATTTCCATCATCTGCCTCCAGCCAAATCTCTGTTAAAAACATAAAATCAAGCTTGTAAGAGGTTATAAAATCATTAATTAACCAAGACATTGTACGCAGGGACCTAATATTAAAAAGGGCAAGTTTTAACATTGTTGGGACAGTGTCTGAGATACTTGATATGCAAGGGATATGAATCAGGTTAGTAGTATTGGCAGTTTCTACCATAGACTGTATAAATGAGATGGACAAACCCCCTCCGCTGCTTTCTACAGACCGAAAATGAATCCTTTGCTGCAGACTGTGGCTCCGCCATCTTTCACTACGCGTCAGAATGAGTTCAGACCATTATTGGTTGGGTAACTTGTCAATCAAGAGCGGGGGGCGGGGAATGAATGCTATTGGTTGTGTAGCGTGTCAATCAAATCATCCCGCCCCTCCTAGAGAATAGCCTACTTTATCGTCAATTTTATAATAAATAGAACCATAATTTAGCAAAACGCATATCCTGATGATTGAAAGGAGACTTTAAACTAGCGACTGGAAGCATATAGAATTTATGACAATTTTTATTACAGTAAGAAAATCGAGTCTGAAAGTTGGTAAAAACCCATCGGCTTGCGTTAAAATTAATTCTTTCTGAACTCACAGGTCGGCACGGGTGAAACAGCGCCTCTCGCTGGACATTTACTAAACATCCGGGTTGGCCTCATAGTAAATATCTCAGCCTTGCCCCTTGGTTTCTACTGTGATCCGTTTATTTAATCTGTACATTGACACTATTGTGGTTATGTTATGAGCATTGTTAGTGATCTTAACATCAATATCAGAGATAGTAGGTGGTAAAGGTAGCCGTGGTGGTAAAAATGATGATATTAGTGGGGCACAATTTTCATGATTACTTAGCTGCCCAAGCATAGACTGGGGTGAGAATTGGAGGGGGTAAGTTAATTGAGCTACTGTAGAGCTTGGACATACATAGCATCAAGTTGCAGGCATTTGGAGATATGAAAAGAGGGCTTGCAATGTATCAGAAATGTTCATAGAGTGTATCCACAAAATATCAGGAGTTGCTAAAACAATCCACAACTGTTGGTTGCCTATGCTCTTAGCTTGTCACTGACTTGTTGAATAGCACTTTGAATTAAAAATGTTAACATCTATAGTATAGACTTACAGTTAAAAACAAATTGGAGTGGCGGGAGCCCAAACACTCCAACTACCAAACAGGAAACAGGAAACAGGACAGGAAACAATTGCCATGGCAACACTGGTTTCTGTCTCTGCAGTATCACGTACTTTGTGCTCTTTAGATAGCTCAATAAACTTCTACAGTGTACACATCGAAAAGCAACACAGCAGTAAACAATGTGTGATATGTCTTCTTTTATTTTCCAGAAGCAATTACTTTACAAAGGTCTCAGTCATTCAGAAATATATTTTGTTCATGAGCTGGTCCACCGGGCTCTCATTAACTTCAATGCATTTCACCTAACTCGAGGCTGCAGTCTGGCTCCCATGGTGCGACGAATCTGCCGGCTGGAATTGCGTGATAGCGAAAATGATGTAGATGACCGTATCTTCTTTTTATATACCTTGGTTTTCAATCAGTGTTATTATCGTCTACCAAACGATAGGCTACTTTGTGGTTACTGGCTGTGGGTCTTGAACTTATGCCTGTTTAATGCGGGTGCCAAGGTTAGTAGGCCTAATGTGTTTCATGCCTATTGTTTTAATCATGTTTATATTATATGTTGATATTGTAACTAACTCTGCAACGATAATTCAGGTTGATCATGTGCCAAACTTTTTTTTTAAATCCTCTATGCAGAATATCCATGTGAGTTTTACTGCTGAGAACTCACTGTTGAGTTTGTTGATGTCATGCCTTTGGCCCACTACACAAAAGCAAAAGCCTGTGCCATGTAATGGTATCCAAAGTTGTATATTGTAGACTTGAAAATCTGTCACCTAGTGGCCCCATCTGTGTCCTCCTTTACCGCTGTAGCTCTGGCGTACCTGATCTGCTGCTGAGGGGGAGGTCACAGATCAAGGTTCAAGGATCTTAACTTGTTAAATCTTGTGTACAGGTACAAAATTTACTTTTGTTCGTCTAGTCGAACATTGTACCAGCAACCCATAGTAACATGATAAACAACAATAGTGATAGGAAAAAAAGAAGAAAAAAACAAGCATAGATCTATACATACAGTACATACTATATAGACCCCTTAACAGACAACGTCACGCTGGTTGCGTCATACTGCGCAAGCGTCAAACCCATTCTGCCAGGTCTCGCTAGGGCGCGCAGCACTAGCCAACACACAAGAGGGGGTTGGGGTGTGCTGAAACTAGCGCACCCCGAAACAACAGGCTGAGAATTGATTGCATGAAACAATCACCTGTGGATCCAGTCTCAATGTTGGTAAACAAATAATTGGTCTATACTATGTTATGCAGATGGGGCTAGTCAATGTGTTTTAATTACATTACATTTACATTACATTACAGTCATTTAGCAGACAAAGCGACTTACACTGGGAGGCATGTATTGCACCCGTGCGTGCGTGCCTGCGTGCGTGTTTGAATTAAGTTGTCTATGGGCGATAAGGGTAAAAAAGTACATCTCACAAGCCTCGACCATAAATCTGAGACACAGCCCAGTTACATAATATAGTATATGGCCTGCTGCAGTTTCTTAGGATAATTTATTTAACCCCCCCAAATGACACACGCAAAGAACAGAGACTGTAGTTCAACAGTCCTCCTCAGAGAGGATTTTTGATGATAACAATCACAAGTTCAATGTAATTACTCCTTATCAGTGCCCAGCTACAAAAGCCCAACAGTTTCTTGGTTGCTAATGTATATAGCTTTAAATAATCATTTTTACAGTCTGATTTTGCTAGATGATTCTGAACATATCCATATACCAAGTAAAGTCCGGAAATATGATTTGGAGAGATTAAAGCTGTTCTTGCTAATTTGTTGAAAATTCCACTTTATGCAACAAAACCATTTTATGGTCATTATCCTTGTCTATGGACCCTCTGTACACTGATTCCACATACATCACCGGGTTTTGGCCTTTGGTTTATGCTGTCACTATGCAAAGTACAATCATCTTGTTCTATTCATAGAAACTGCCTAGATTGTAATACAGCCTGCAGCAATAAATGAAATGTAACCAAAATGTTCTCATAAATTGTTCATATTGTATGAATGTCAATTTATATGACTTCATGAAAAATCTACTTAAGTCATTGTCTTCTATACAAATATTAACATTTTCAATTGATTAAAAAAATAAATAAGCATTCCATTACATATTGACAACATCAAGCAGATTATTTTTGTTGTTGTTTTTAGCAAATTAGACATAATTAGAGTCAACATATTGTACAGCGATCAATTGTATACCCTCCATGACTGTACTCCATGACCTGTTTTCTGTTGCCACACGCTTTGACTACAAACTTAATGGTGACAATCATAATCTTAAACCAACTGGACAGAATCCAGTATTGCAAAAATGTAATTGAGTTAGTGTTCAACATAGTTACTTAACCTCTCACATTGGCATTATACTATTATTTATTATCGCCTCTTATACGAATTATTGTTTTATTTTAAAATGGTGACAAAGTTAGTTCTCTTAGTGGCTGTCTACAAAATGTTGTTTGATCATATGTGCAGGCAAAAAGTCTCATTTGTTAAAATGGCAAGTATAAAGTAGTGGGTGAAATTATTTTGTGCAAGCTTCCTACGACTGTAGTTACATAGATAATCAAAGGCAGGGTAAGTGATATGTTTTGGTTAAAACAACGTTTTTTGTTATATGGTTAAAGCACTATATTCTGATAGTAATCATTGCTATATAGAGTGGTTGTTCAGTAACAGGGGTCTCCCTGTCTCTCCAGCTCTTTAATAAACAGAAAATACATTTTCAAATGGGTTGCCAATTTCAGCCAATCAGGAGAGAGTACCCATTTATCAGCTTATATGTTATAGTGTTCCATTCCAAATGTGTCCGCTAATTCCTTTGTCTGATCACTTCCAATTTCACTTGTTTAATCTGTATCCTTTGTGAGTTCTCTCTCCTGATTGGATAACATTGTTATCCAGACCTGAAAATGCATTTTCTGTGTAACACTTGCCGTGTGACGGCATTAAGTCGACATAACACACAAGCGGACCTGAGATCAAATGGACCTTTTTTTCCTGCGATTTCATTGGCCACTGTCTCCCCTCAGGGGCTTCACACTTCTAACACCTTCTCCCCCACACAGCGTGGATACCATTGTCTTTTAAATATCGATTAGTTTGCTTACACAACATTTCAATCCCACTCACACCACAGGCACGCTTCATTTGGCTCAGAGGCAGAAAACAAAGTCTAATATATAGCTTGGAATGTGTGTCCGGGAGGAAAATATAAATATAAAGAGGTGGAGAGACATGGAGACTCCTGTTACTGAACAAAATACTCTAGTCTAGATACAGCAATGACTTATTTAACACCCATTTAACACTTATTTTAACAAAACCCTTACCCTACCTTTAAATAAATAAGTATCAAATGTCAAATATACTGCAGGTGCAAATACACAGTGTGCTTTTTATCCAATGTACAGTAGCCTATACATAAAAATGTATGAGGATGTGTGTAAACAATCAGTGTAAAGGTAGACATGTGCAAAAAGTGTGGAGGACAATAAAAGAACAAATAAATTGGTCAAAAGTGCAGGTGTGTGTGTGTGTGTGTGTGTGTGTGTGTGTGTGTGTGTGTGTGTGTGTGTGTGTGTGTGTGTGTGTGTGTGTGTGTGTGTGTGTGTGTGTGTGTGTGTGTGCGCAAGAGAATAATGTACTCATTGCCTTTGTCCCTCCACACATACGTATAGGGTGGACTTTGGATCTGAAACAGTACTGTCTGTAACTCCCATCTCCCCTTCGTATGGAACACCTTGGGTATAAAAGACCTCTGCTGAGACCAAGACCTCAGTCTCAGTCGAGTACTCGCCGATCCCATAAGGAGAGAGCTTCAACGAACCCATCATGATGGATTCAAAGCTCTGCCTGTTGCTTTTAAGCACACTTGCCTTGGCATGTAAGTATTTTTTTGTAATTGCTTCAAACATTGCCGTTAATGTCACATGTATTCATAGTGAATTGTTAAGAATTTCATTTTGAGTTTTCATACTTATAAATACTATTAAATCAACAAATTATCTTGAGACAAATACGAACTTTAAATTGGTTTTCTAAATATTAACAGACATTTTTTTAAATCATGTTTATTAAATCAACAATATCTTGAGATAAGATTTAGATTTTTTTCTAAATAGGGATATATTAATAATATATGAATATTAATATATTATTTTATGCCACATTATTCAATTAAACTTCTTGTGTTTTCCTTATACTGTAGATGCCCAAGAAGAGGGATCATGCCTTTGTAAGTTCCAATATTTTCAACAAGATCCACATACTGTAGATTTAACCACATAAACCCTTTATACAGTGTGTTGACATGAGTCCCGCCGGAGTCCATGCTGGGCTCCCTCCTTTTCCCCTCTACACTAAATCTCTTTGCCGAAAATAGTTAATCTACAAGCTCACAATGTATTGTATAGCGACGCATTGGGATCTTGAGGATCTGCTATTTTTGCAGAATGTCCCAGAATAGGGCACAAAGGTTCATGTGATTGATTATGTTGTTGAGTGAATTTATAATGGTACAAATGTTTACATATTTTTTAACTGGTCAACTACAACCATGTAAGCCCTTGTAATACATTTCTTAGTCTATATTTTTTGTCTGAAGAAATCTGTTACTGCAGATTGAATATTGATCATTGCTGAAATATCTTGCTGTGCTGTGTCAGTGTTCTAGACTGTTATTTTAAATCATAATCCTTTTAACAGTAAACCAAAGGTACAAAGCCTTCAACAAATATGAATACCTTTATGAGGCTGAATCCCTGAATGCCATCAACGGTGCCTCAAATCTTCGCAATGGACCCAAGGGCTCTTGCAAGGTATATTACATGCCAAAAGCAAATAATACTCACTTTTATTTATGCAATATGTTTTAGTTTCCCCAAATAACCATTTTAGTTTTCATGTTAAGTTTCCATGTTGCTAAATAGAGTATTTCAACATAATATCCTAAAAGCTAATTTACACCTGCACAGGTCGAGATTGAAGTGCCCCAGATGTGCAACTACATCGTCCGCACCACAGGCTGTAGCCTGAGTGAGGTGGTCGACATGGATGCAGAAGGCAATGCTGTGGTCGCCCCTGCACCCAGCTCTGAGGCATTTGCTGCTGAAATGGAGAAGTAGGTTACTTTTTTTTACGTGAATGAAAACATGATTGTCATTCAAGTTAAAATAAGAGCCCATGTGATACAAAACTTTGAAAGTGCTACATTATTTTCACGTTAAACAGCATAGCAAGTGACTCTTTCTCTCTTTTCCTTCTTAGATATCCTCTGAAGGTTGTGGTTGAGGGTGAGTACGATGTCAAACTGTACCCTGAGGAGGGTGAGACGATGACAATCTTGAACATCAAGAGAGGTATCATCTCTGCCCTGGCTGTGCCTCTGCTGGAGGAGGAAAAGAACAAGAACATGGTACATTAAACTGCTCTTTAATTTATACCTATTATTTATTTTGTATTCAGTATGCCACTGGTGAAAGTATTACTTCTGAAATCTGAGAAAAAAATATAAACTTATGATTAATATAAATATTTCTCTACAATCTTGCATTTCAGCCCACCATCCATGGCAAATGCAGGACCTCCTACTCTGTCAATGCACGAGAGGACATTGCTACTGACGTCAGCTTCACCAGGGATCTGTCCAAATGTGACAAATTCATGCCCATGAGAGACCAGACCAGCCCCCTGGCTCTGATCTCTGGCATGGTAAGACATCCACGCAATGTGGTTATTGTCTTGTTAGTTAAATGCATTGCAGGCATGCACTGTGGATTTCAAACAATACCATACTGTGAGTCTGAGAAGTAGGCTAACACAAATAATTGTCTACTTGCAGCACTACCCTCTTGCCCAGCTGGTCAGGAGCTCCCAGACCTGCAACTACAAATTTGACAATGAGAACATGCACATGACCTCTGGTGCCTGCACTGAGAACCACATCCTGATTCCTTTCTCTCACAAGTAAGTCAAACCATGTAACAGTTATCTCACACTTTCCATGATTTTGTATGCGTATAAATCTGTAATAGGTCTTAACTATGTGTTGTCTGCCCATAGGGGACAATATGGCGTTACCAATGTTGGCAAGCAGTCTCTGACTTTGCTGGAGGTTTCTGCTTACAACGACCGAGTCTTTGACTTAGGTAGGGAGATCTCTGCATTTGTTTTTTTTTATCTATGGATGTTCTTTCTTGTCTTTTTCTTTTTTTACTGTCATTGACAATGCATTTGCTCTCTGTTTACTGAAGATGAAGCCAATGTCAAGGGTCTGAACATGGAGACTCCTATTGACAGGAGTGTTAACCAGGATAAGGATGCTGGTCTGGGTCTCCTGAGAGAACTGGCTAATCTGCCTGAGACCGAGGGCGAGAAGAGGGCCCACCTCTTCCACGTGCTGGTCAATGTGGTCCGTGGAATGAAGATCGAGACCCTGAACTCTGCCATTCCCGAGGCTCTTGAGTTGTCCCGTTCACTGAGTTACCAGGTTCTGGCCCAGTGCGGTACCCCTGAGTGTAGCAGTGCCATCATGCAGATCCTGAGGACCTACGACAGCTCCGCTGTTGAGGTTGATGCCACCGTGTTTGGTCTGGGACTGGTGTCCAACCCCTCTCCCCTCCTGATCAATGACATGCTGGAGATGGCTCAGTACAAGCCCAGCAAGCCCATCATGTATGCCCTCAGCAATGTTGTCAAGAGGTGAGCAACCGCAAATTGAATACTTACTCTGCTCTAGATATTTAGAATCTTAAGTGTTACACAGTAGACAACTCAACTGCCACATTAATATTCACTACGATGTGATTTCCTTAATAGGTTCTACAAAGCCGAGGGCAAACTGACCCCTGAAATCCATGCTGTTGCTCAGTTCATGGGCTCCCAGCTGGGTGACTGCACTGGTGACAATGCCTTCATGACTCTGAGGGTGAGTGGTTATCTCTAATGGATTTATACTTAATACATTAAAAGATAGTTGATGACAGATCAAACTCATCAATGGTTTCTTGACCTTAGGTTATTGGAAACATGGCTGCAGCCATGGGCGCTGCCAGTCCTGCCCTGAGGACTGCTGTGATCGAGTGTGTGAACCAGCCTGCTGCATCCCTTGCTGTTCAGGAAGCTGCCATCCAGGCCTACAGGCTGACCCCTGTCCCAGAGGAGGTAAGTCAAACTGTTTTCTCAGTTACTTTTGGTATACTTCACAGAAGACAATTATTTTTTATTTAGTGATGTTTTTTTTTTTCAAATGGTTTTATTTCTCTGTCACAGGGCAGAGAGGTTCTCATGCAGGTCCTTCTGGACAGTGCCAGCCCCCTGCAGAAGCGCGTTGCTGCCTACCTGGTGCTGATGAAAGACCCCCAGCCAAGTGAACTTGCCCAGCTGGCTGCTGCCCTGCCTAATGAACCTGACCAGCAAGCCAAGAGCTTTGTCATCTCCCATGTTACCAACATCTTGTCTTCAACTGAGCCTGAGACACAAGAGTAAGTGAAGCCTTTTAATATTGAATATGCAGCATGAGCTGTGGAGAAGAGGAATTCGTCTTTCATTTAATGCTTACCTCTAATTAGTACATCTATCTTTCTTATAGGCTGAGACAGAAGATTCTCGATGCCCTGCAAGGTAATGAGATTGGAACTGTCATGGACCCAGCCAAGTTCTCTCGCAACTACAAGATTGGATCTGTGGAGGGAAACATGATCTTTGAGGGTGCCAGCTATCTGCCCAAGGAGGTCATGCTTGAGATGACCCTGAAAGCCTTTGGCTATGACATTGACATGATGGAGGTACTGTAGATAAAACCAAGCCTTTCCTTGTAATATATAATAATGGATTACTCAATTATTCAAACTCACCTGTCAATTGTCACACTAAAAATGTACATTCTTAAATTTCCAGATCGGCATGGAGGGCACTGGACTTGAGCCAACTGTTGAGGCCCTGTTTGGAGAGAACGGATTCTTCCCAGACACAGTGCTGAAGACAATGTACTTTGTCTCTGACAAAATGCCCCAGGAGGTCAGCCTGGTCCTGAAGAACCTGCTCCCTGCTCTCAGGAACGACAGAAGAAAGAGAGAGGTAAGTCACAAAGGTGTTTGGATGTTTGATAATGTACTTATTACTTTGAATTATTTCTACAAAGTACTCATAAATCATCATCTCATTATTTTCATATCTTTAGACCACCCAGAACATCATGAGAGAAATCGGACGCAACCTTAACAAACTGGTGACCGAACTGAAAGCCAAGCAGACCCCTGAGGCTATGGTTTACCTGAGACTCCTGGGAAATGAGCTGGGATACCTCAAGACCAGTGACATGGAGGCGATGGCCTACTCTGCTGCAGTGATGATTGATAACATGCTCAAGATGCTCCCCATGGACGTACGTAAAAAAAAAAAAAAAAAAAAAAAGCTATAAAGAATTGTGCGATTTATTTAATATTTGACACAGTTGAACTGACTTTTGAATTTGGGAAATTTACAACAATATCAATTGTTATTTCTGACAGTTGATGAAGGGACTGATGACTAAAGCTGACAATGAAGTCTTCGCTCACTACATCTTCATGGAAAACGAGTTCTTCCTGCCCACTGCTACTGGTGTGCCTCTGAGGATTGCACTGTCTGGTACCTTCACTCCTGGTATCAAGGGTGGACTCAACATTGCCCGTGACATGGTAAAAAATCTTCTCATTTTCACAAAGTGTAAGAATGTGTAGAATAATAATGAAATGTACCATTCCATATGGTATCTCTCATAACCCATCGCTGGCTGTCCACTTTTTCCCCCCGCTAGAGCGAGATTGCCTTCATGCCTTCAGCTGGCATTGAGTTTACGACTGCGATCGGCTCTTTCATTCCTGAATACGTCGACTCTGGACTGGAGATGCACACCAACCTCTTCCATGAGAGCGGACTGAGTGCCAAGATCTCCATGGGAAGTGGTGAAATGAAGTTCACCATGCCTGCACCTAAGAATCCTACCAAGCTCATCAGCATTAAGTAAGCCTCAACTGACTATTTACACAAATAGTCTATATGGAATCTAATATCTATAAATGCAACAATCCAAACTTTCTTCTCAACTACAGAAACACCTTTGTGGCAGTGAATGGTGCTGAGATTAAAAGTATCCCCCCTATGGTGGAGGACAAGGTTGATGTCAGTGAGTGCACTCCCTTCTTCGCTGGAATGAAGTACTGCACTTCCCTGATGTACACTGATGCTTACAATTATGAGACCCCCTACTTCCCCTTCACCGGAGACAGCAAGTAAGTGAAAGCCCTGAAACTTGTAAAGTGCTAAGACAGCATTTATGAATGGAATGCCTTTTAAATTGTATTGTATTTAAGTCAAATCTAATCGTAAAATGGATCTACCACTCAGGTTGGCTGTGGAGCTCCATCCTACTGGTGAGGTGACTGAATACTCTGCTACCTTCACCTATGAGCTCGTCACAGAGGATGAGGCGGTTGACACCGTGAAAATGGTCCTGATGGCGGAAGGTAACAGGATTTAGCAAATAATTATTTCAAAGCTACATTAAATATATGATATGGAATTTCTCTGACATTGGAGCTGTTGAAATGTGGCGCTTACAGTGCAGGCACAGTAATCTGGAACAGCACTAAGAAGATTCATTAAAACAATTATTCCAAAAGGATTTCCCTTACTATTACATCAACATGTAGAGCAATATACCTTTAGTCTACATAGTCAAACCTAAACAAAGCAATGTATAACTACTCGCTACTACGGCAATATTTGCAAATGATATTGAATGCTGATTGATAGGTACATACTCTACACAATTTGTCATAAACTTCATTATAACTGCATGTAAGTTATGTAATAGTACATGTAAAAGTAAACAGCTGAATTGCATGTGAACCATTACCAGGTGCTGGTGAGGCCACAGCAACTGTGAAGTACAACAGGAAGCAGAATGTCCTCACTACTGACTTCCAGATCCCTGACTACGACCTGGAGGCTGGATTCAGGCTGGGTGTCGTTGACGCCAACACCAAGGGTAATGGAGCTTACGCAGTCTCCTTTGACCTGATCAACAAGAACATCCCCCAGCTCTCCCTGGTTGCCCTCGCCAAGTAAGAAATCAATCAAAACATGAAATCGTTCAAATCAAACAAAATGTATCATGTTCAGATTTTTTTTTTGGTCTCCAAGAATGTTAAATATTATATATATTTACTGTATCAATATACAGTATACTGTATATTGTATACTGTATTAATGTAGTATACTGTATCAATGTTTGGTGTGAGACCATTAACTCATAGGTTTCCTCTTCTTAGGGTGGCAACGATGGAGGATGCTATGCTGCAGCTCCAGTTTCTGGTTCCCTTGATGAAGGCTGATGCCACCCTCAGAGCCAACCTGAAGCGTGGTGAGACACTGGAATTAGAGCTCACAAGTGACATCAAGCTCCCAGAGACCACCTCACTGCAGAAGATTGCCTTGAAATATGGTAGGATATGAATATTACATTTCTCTGTGTCATAGAATCCTCCGTTATGTTCTACTATTGCGCCCGAATAGATTTTCCATTAATCACAGCTGTTACCTTGGGTTCTTACCGTGAACCAATTTTGCTTTCCTGAATCACTCACCCCAAATATTAATTTATTATTTAACTGCAAAATGCATCTTGCATCTTCTTTTTGTAACACCTTACATTATTCTATGTGAAACTAACTTAAAGAACTGTTTTTAGATGACAGCAAGATTGAGGCTGAGGTCAAGTCTGAGATGAACTCTCAGATCCAGAAACTTCTCCCCAATGCTGAGGCAGTTGAGAGGATTATCAATGAAGTTCTTGATATGCAGGTTGGACAGACTGAAATGAAGGTCCGTCAATTCCTCACCAAGTCTGTGGAGGTAATGCCTTACCCACAAAACCCTTTATCCTTCACTTCAACATGAATGGATATGTTTAACAAATTGTACTGAATTAATTAATAAATTAATTATTTTATGGAAGTGTCATGCCACCTTGTGGCCCATCCCTAATGGCATTATATGACACCTTTTCAGACAGTTAGAATTTTCAACATTATTTTATACACTGGTTTCCGGTATAGCTGATCATATACAACAAATACTGACCGAACAAAACAGAACAGAACATAAAGTACATATCCCCTACTGGCTGTACAACGCTTTTTTCCTCAAGTCCCAAGCTTTCTCCAAGTAGTTTGCCAGTTTAAATACAACTTATAATAACTTCAAATAAGCAATTAATAAGTTGTACTAATGTGTTCTTTTAGGCAACCAACAACTACATGGACAAATATGTTTCTGATATCCCATACATCACTTACATAAGGATACCTGCCATGCCTGAAATTACAATGCCAGAGAAACTTTTCTTCAATGCGTAAGTAAAAAATGTTTTGGTCCAAAAATATAAATTGACACATTTTAATAGCCAGCCATGAGAGTATGAATAAAGATGTGTTCATATAATGTTATATATTCAATTATTTTGGCAGTGAGGCCAAGGCTGCTTACAACTTCAACAATGAACGCTTCCTCATCGCCATCCCTCTTGGAGGAAAGTCAACAACAGCTGACTTGAACTTCCCACCTGCCCTGGCCACCCCAAGCCTGTCACTGCCCCAGTTTGGCCTGGAGGTTGCCTCCATTGAAATTCCCCTCCCAGAGCTGGTTGTCCCTGAGACCATTTCTGTTCCCCTCTTTGGAAAGGCTGAGGTTTCAGCTAAAGCAAGCACCAACCTGTATGAATTAGAGGTCTCTGCGGCTCTCGGAAAAGACGCTGATGAAACACCAAGCTACTCAGCCAAGTTTGAGATGGAGGGAACTTCCCCAGTAGACATCTTGTCCCTCAAGGTGGAAGGTAAAGATTTTATTTAAGAATGATTCAAATCAGCAATAAAAGATAACTAAAAGCTTGATTTTCAGTTGTTGTCTGATACTCACAAATGCACTGTATTCCCTGTTTCAGGCTCTGGATTGCTGGTTGGCACTCCAACTGATTCTCTCAAGGCCCACATGAAAGCTGCTGTGACCCATAAACTTCTTGAAGCCAGTGTGAGCATCATGGAAGTTGGAACCTTCACTGACAAAATCAGTGTCAAGTCCAGCAGCAAGATTGAAGCAACAAGTCCTCTTGGCCTGCTTATTGAGCTAGAACACACTGGCACAGTTGGCTTCAATGCTGAAGAACTTTCTGCTGATAGCAACCTTGAGGGATCCATCAAAGCTGGACCCATCTATGGCAACACCATTTCTACCCAGGCTTTCACCATCTTCCCATTCAGGCCAGAAGCAAAGATTGACTCCTCTCTGAAGATTGATACCACCATTCTTAAGGCTCAGAACACCATTGCAGCCACATTTGTCAATGGTGAGCTCAATGTTGCATCAAACACTAATGCTTTTGAGGACATCCTGACCCAAGCTGCAGAGCTTTCCTTCAAGGACAACAAACTGGCCCTGACATGCGATACCAATGCTATTGTACTTGGCATGAAGGCACGCAACCTGGCTGAGGCCTCTGCTGGCACAGATGAAGTCATCATCAAGATGGAGACCAATGCTGACAACTCTGAAAACCGCATCTACTCCTTGCTTTCTGCCACTCTTGATGTCAATGGCCTGGTTCTAAGCAGTGATGCTAATGTGAAACTCCTTGAGAATGAGGCTGTTCAGAAAACTACTCTGAAAATGAACAAGGATGGTTTGGCTGAGCTGTCCATTATCAACAAGGCTGAACTGCGTGACATCAAGGTCGATAATGCCAACACTCTGACCATCACTCTTTCTAGCCTTGACTTCGACACCAAGGCTGAGGCCATCGTCAGTGAGTATGCCACTTATACTCATGACATCACCATTGCCCTGAAGCCCTACACCGCTTCTGCAAATGTGAATAACAACCTGAAAGTGCTGGCAGCCAACATTATCAATGAGGCCCAGTTGAAGGCAGAGCTTTACAAGATGGACCTGACTGGAAGCCTGAAAGCCACCTATGGTGAAGAGGAGATCAAGCACACTTATGAGATCAATTATGCTGACATGACTGCCAATGCTAAGTGCAGTACTACTGGAAAGATCTTTGGAACCAACATGAACCAGAACACCGAGCTTGAAGTTGTTGGTCTTGCTGCCAGGCTCACCAATGATGCCCGCTTCAACTCTCAGCCCATGCGCTATGATCACGCCATCCGTTCTAGCATCATTCCCTTCGACTTCAACCTTGATGCCATGTTCAATGCTGATGGTGACCTGACCCTGTATGGCAAGCAGAGCGGCCAGCTCTATGGCAAGTTCCTCCTTAGGGCACAGCCCCTGGCTCTTGCCACCTCACATGAATGCAGAGCTTCAGTGACCCAGCAGCTGAACAATGGATTCTCACTTGAAACCACTGTTGACAACAAAGTAGATGCATTGCTGACTCCTCAGGAACAGAAGTTCACAATGATGCTGAAATCTAAGATGAACAACCATGCGTTGAACCAGGAAGTTAATGCCTTCAACAATGCAGAGAGGCTTGGACTGGAGATGTCAAACACCCTCCTTACTAGCCTTCTCAACACAGATTCCAGTGAAAACCAGGAGTTTTCCATCTCTGGCTTCCTTAAATACGATAAGAGCACTGAGAGCCACATGATTATGTTGCCTTTCATTGAGAATTTCCCAGCTCTCCTTGAAGACATCAAGGTTGTGTTTGTGAGCATGGCAGAAGCACTGCAAAACTACATCAACAATGAAGACATAAAGGCTAAGATCGAGGCTATTCCTCAGTATGTGAGTGACTTTGTTTCCCAACTGCATATTGAAGACAAAGCAGCGCAGCTCAAGCAGACCCTGATTGATTTCACCCAGGAATATGTTATCACCATTGAAGAACTGGAAGCCTCCCTGATGAACCTGAAGGTTGTTATTGAGAAAATCCTGACTGAAGTTGCTTCCCGCGTGCAGGACATTATTTCTGCTACCAAGGAAATGATTGCAAGTGGCACCTTGTCCGAGAATGTCATCAAGAGACTGAACCAGGAGCTGAATACCTTCCTTGATGAGTATAATATCAGGGATATGATTGTTGCCGTGGTTGATGCCATTGAAGAGGTCATCAAACAGATTGACTTGCAGAAGCTAAGTGAAACTAGCCTTTCCTTCCTTCGTGATCTGGATGTTCAGTTTGATGTCAAGGCTAAGCTAGAAATGGTTGTCAGCAAGCTGAAGGAGTTCATTGCCAGCTTTGACATTACTGAGTTTGCTGAACAGCTGAAAACTTACATTTCATCCCTCAACCTGGATGCCTACGTTCAAGAACTGATGGCACAGTTTCCAACAAACCTCTTTGGTACAACAGTTGAAACTCTCAAAGAATTGATCCAACAGTTCGACATCCTTGGAAAATTCAACACACTCATTGCTAGACTCAGAGAGTTGATTGTCAAGTTTGAAGTTGACCAGAAGGTTGAGGCCATCTTGGAAAAGGTTGTGGAGCTCATCAAGCAGTTCAAGATTGATGAAACTGTCCAAGTTCTAGCTAACAACCTGAAGGCCATTGACATGCCTGGCAAGATCATGCAGGTACTGGAAAATGCCATCAACTATCTGAAGGCCACAGAAATTAAACAAGCGATTGAGCAAATTAATGTCTACCTTGACACCATCGTACAGCAACTTAAATCTTTCAACTACAATGCTTTTGCTGATGAGGTCAACCAGATGATTTCTGCTTATTCCTCTCAAGTAAATGAGCTGATCAAGGCACTCGAAATCCCCCAGAAACTTGAAGCCATCAGAGAGTTTGTCAACTTTGCTCTGTCTACTGTCATGAACTACCTGGAGCAGCTGAACATGAACTACCTCCCTGTGATTTCACTCCCTGAGATCACCCTTCCAGAGTTTGCATTCCCTGTCATCCCTGCAGTTCCTGTTGAGAAGCTCATTGAGACTCTCCAGATCCCTGAGTTCAAGCTGCCAAACATCCCTACTGAGCTCATGGTGCCAGGATTTGGAAAACTGTATGGTGAGATGAGAGTCAACTCCCCCATCTACAGTATCAGAAATGTTGCTGAGCTGCAGAGTTCTGTTGATGGTGAGAATGCTCCTCAGGTGACAGCATTCGTGACCTCCCAGGCAACATCTCCCAGCTTTGAGATCCTCAATTTTAACCTGGATTCTACAGCCCGCATTGCTGTCCCAGAGACACGCCATGTGATTGTTGCTGAGACCCTTAAGTTTACTCATTCTGTTCTTGAGCTTGAGCACCAGGCATCTATAACTCTTAAAGACCTCTCAGCCCAGGCCTCAGCTAAGACCACAGTGAAGGCCACCACTTCACCTTACACTGCTGAGATTGTGAATGAAGCCTTCTTTGCCACTGCAGGTGGTTTGTCTGGCACTATTGACACCACATACTCTCACATGCTTAACTTCCCAATCATTGGCATCACCAGTGAAACTTCTATGACCCAAAAGGCTGTTGCACGCCAGGAGGGAACCACCATTACCCTGACTGTTGGAAATGAGGGCACTGCCAAGTTCAACTCTCATGATGGAGTCCACAAGAGTGACCTGCTCTTCACCATCAATCCCAACACTGCCAAGCTGACATTCACCAGTGATACAGACACAGCTCTTCTGAAGATGAAACAGACCCTGAACGCTGATTCTGTCACCCTCAGCTATATCAAGTTTGATGCCCGCTCTGAGGCAGAGGGCCCACTTGTCAAGAGCAGCCTTCTGGTAGCATCTGGAAATGTCAACCTTTATGATATGAAGATTGAGCTGAAGGCAACCCATGACACAGAGCTGGTTGGCACACTCAGTGGAGTTCTGTCTAATGCAGTCAACATTGTCATCCGTCCCGTTGAGGTTGTCTTTGATTTCCAGAACAAGGGAAACACTGTGCTGGGATTCAATGATGCTCTGATTGCCAAACTTGATCTCCAGAATGATTACTCAGCTACCTTCAAACCTGACACCCAAAAGATCAACACTGTTGCTCTGGCACGTCTCAATCAGTACAAACTGTCCTACAGCGTCACCATGAAGAACAACGAGAAGGAGATTGGTATCTTTGCTGATGTAGATGGTGAGGCTAATCTTGACTTCCTGGCGACCCCCATCAGCATCCCTGAGCTTAATCTGCCATTTTATAACTTACGCACACCAGCCATCAGTGATCTGAACTTATACGAACTTACTGGTCTGAAGAACATCTTGACCACCACAGAGCAGCATGTTGATGTCGCTTCCAAGATTGTGTATCAGAAGAGCACGTATGCCCCTCTTGTTGATGTGATGGGTCTGATCCAGGTTCCCTCTGTGGGTAACCTGATCACAGAGCTGTCCCTTAAGTCTGCCATTATCAACCTGAATCTTAATGCTGGACTCTACAATGAGGAGGATCTTGTGTTCCGTCTGGGAGCAACAACCGCCTCTGTGTTTGAGAGCCTGAAGGCTAAGCTTGATGGCACCACCAGCCTGACCACCAGAAGAGGCATCAAGGTGGCAAACTCCCTGTCCCTTGAGAACCCCCATATTGAGGGTACTCATGACAGCACCATCAGTGTGATTCCTGAGACTTTTGAAGCTGCTGTCTCTGTAGCTACTGTTGCCAAGATTGCCCTGCCCATCCTCAACCTGGAGGCCAACCAGAACCTTGTTGTAGACACCAAGACCAAGGCAAATGCTGTCTCCACCTTGAAGCTGAAGGGTGATTTCAATGTGCCCATCATCAAGGCTGTTGGAAAGGCAGAGGCAGACCACAGCCTGAAGCTGGAGGGAACATTTGAGGATGTTTCTATGGAAACAACCACCATGGCAAATATTGAGGGCACAGTTTTTGAAGAATATCCACTTTTGGCAGCACTTAACAATGAGGCTAATGTGTACCTAAATGCTGATGGCCTTCGCTCCACAATTAAGGTTCTTGGTAACACCAGATTCAACCAGGGTGACATCAAGCTCCTGGAGATGGATCTGGATGAAAGCTTGGCTATTGAGGCCTCCCTTAGCCGCGTTTATGCAGTGCTGAAGATTGCCAGCAACAACGAGGCAAATGTCATGGACTTCAACACTAACGGAAAGCATATTGTCCAGGCTACCGTGGACCTTGCACCTACTTCTTCCTTGACTGCTGATATTGAGATTGATATGGCTCAGCCAAGCAGCCTGGGTGAACTCACCATCTTTGAGAAGACCATTGTTGAGTTGACAGCCCCAAAGCAGAAGATCTCTGCCAATGCCAAAATTGTCACTCCAGTGTACACCACAAGCCTAGCAGCTGAGTTGGAGGGTGATGCCCCTGTCTTCAAAGTGATATTCAAGTCCACTGCTACCTCAGTCTTTATCATCTTGGATTATGACCTTGATTGTGAGTGCTTTTTTTGTCTTCATAAAACTAGATGCACCGTTGTGTTGTATTAAATACATACATACATATTACTTAGTGTCTCAAATGTAATTGTTCATTTTAAAACATTTTGCTTCCATAGCTGCCATCACAGTAAGCTATGAAAATGATGGCTTGAGCCTGACTGGCAAGGCTGTGTTGACCCATGCTGACCTGACCATGGACATTCAGCATGTCCTGTCCTACTCTCTGAGGTACCCACTTTTGTCTAATGCGTTTTGTCTGATTTAGAAGTAGTTGACAATTTCAGTTGTTCCTACACAATTCAAACACTGACACATTGTTTCTCACAAGGTAAATATTCCATACTTGTTCTTACTTAAGTGTTTCAACATTCATTATGGATAGCTTGTCCTTTAATATAGAAAGTTTCTAATGGCCATTTCTATATTCAGTGACTCCCGCCTCACCTTGAACATGGACATCACCAGCCCCACCTTCACTGATGCAAGCTTCCGCTATGCTGCCCTCACAGATGGTATTAGTGCCTCTGTCTCCAGCCCATCATCTGGCTTCCTTGGTCTTCAGTTCCAGGGCAGGGTGCCATCTCAGATGAATGCCAGACTTTATGGTCGTTATGCTGTGAGTATATCATGTTTAAAATTTGTCTGAATAATGGAACAAATTACCATGATGTTTGCATCACTTACCTCTGCGTACCAAGATTGTAAGGCAAGGCTAATGCACTCAATTTATTATTTTTTTCTTTTTGCCAGTCTGCACCTGAGGATGATGTGGACATCTTCATCATTAGAGCTTCTGCAAAGGATGGTGATAAGATGAACCTAAAGGTTGCCTTCAACATGGAGGCCCCTGAAATCATGATCAATGGACTAAAGGAGAGGCTCCCTGCCATCGTCTCTACCCTGAACGACTTTGGTGAGAAGTATCAGCTCATTGGACACGTCACCGGACTGAAGAGTGCCATCGTCAATCTGCTTGAGGAAGCTTACACCGTCACCAGCCAGTCCCCAGACCTCAGCCAGCTGTCCATTCTCTTCAGAAACACGGTTGTTCAATACCAGAAGACTGTCCAGGTCTTCCTGGATGCTGCTGTCAAATTCCTGAGGGAAACCCAGTTCAAGCTGCCTGGCTCTGATGAGATGACCACTCTCCCTGAGGTCCTCAAGAAACTGACCGGTACCATCGCCACTGTACTAGAGAAGGCCATCCAGATGATGCTTGTTAATGCTGAGCTCACTTTCAACGCCATGGTCGACATGTTGAGCAACATTCAGGTCACCATGCCCATCGGTGATGTCATGTCCGGAGCCCAGATGATCGATCAGCTTAGAGATACAGTGAAGTCCCTCCTTAACCAGGTTGTGGATCTTGTTAAGAACATGGAGAGCCTGGATATGATCTTGGAGAAGCTGGGTGAGACCCTGAAGGTCATTGTTGACAAAGCTCAAGAGTTTGTTGATAAGAGTCTGAAGTCTGACATCCTTGATGCCGTTGCCATCTACATCAATGCTTTCTATGGCAACCTTGTCACTGTGATTAAGACGGTCATGGATCAGGCCAACAACGTTATGGATATGGAGCATTTGAATGGCACCATTGATTACCTCATGGAGGTTGTTAGATCTGTGGTGGGCCTGTTAAGCAAAACCGTCTCTGAATTCCTGCAGCAGGCTCCCGCTGAGTTCCAGGAGTACGTGAAGGTTGAGGGAGGAAGGCTTGAGATCGACCTTCCATTCTACCTCCGCCAGTGAGCGAGTGTCAAGGACTAAAACACTATCATTCTAGCAAGAATGTTGGCCATTCAGCTGTATTTAGAAACAATATTTTAGATACTTTTCTAACAGTACTAATGCTGAGTACTGTATATCAAGTATAAGAACATGTATATAACATCAACAGAAGTGATAAAACTGTCCCACATCTACCTATCTATTATGCAATATGAGTATTAAATAAAGTCTGTTTGCTATTTAATTTTGTGTGTCTTTTATTATAATCCAAAGATTTTCAGTATCTATTGAACCAGACGTTCACCAATGTTGCATAGATTGCTATGGAGCAAGATTTATCTCTTCTTGGGTTTCTGTAGCCTACAACTGCCAACACTAATGTATGCTTGGTTACAGTTTAGAAAAAGCAGCAACGTCATACATGATTTAAACTATACTGTGTATCTATCATATATATAATTATCCACATTACTTGCACATATTCTCACTTAAGTAATGGTTTGTAGGCCTACTATGTGTTGTATTATGTAAACATTGCACTATTCTTAGTTGCCTTCTTTGCACAGTAGGGGGCAGCATCACACACCTAATCCTCTAATACTACTCTAATATTTATAACACTGAGTTATTGAACAAACTATGACACAAAGTCATTCTGACACTATTTCTTTGTTTTTGCCATATAATGGAATCCAAAGACTATTCAAACTGAATTTTGATTCAAGTTGTACCTTTTAGACTGGAAAATCATCCCTAATCAAAGGTTATGACTCAAAATCATTGGCATATTTGTCAAATGAAATATGTATCCTTATTCCAATCTAAGATGGACAATATTGAACCTCTCATTTATTTGGCATCTGACTGGCATATGCAGACAAAGCTGTCATGAGTTCATAATACTGTATCACCTCATTGTCATCATCAGTTCAAAATGTGACATGACATTTAATGTTTGCAGTATATATTTATAATGAAAAAATACAATGACAATTTTGACATTTAACAGACACTCATCTCATATTACTCACAAAAGTTCATAGTTGGACATTTGTCAACACCAGGGCAATAGGCATTATGTGTGCTATGATGACATGGATAGTAAGTCAAATATACTCCCAGCAATTACAGTAAGCTACTTGATTAGTTGATTAAACCAATTGCTGGCACAAAGATTCAAATGTCGACAGGCTAGAGCAGGGATCGGCAGCTTTTTTGACCGGAGGGCCATACTGACTTCGTAAAGTGAGCGAAGAGTCACCAAACATTGGATAATTGAAATGAAACATGAAACAACTGCGTTCATTTGATAGATATGACAGCTTGCTTTAAAAGACTATTTTCCAGGCCGGAAGTCCTTGCTTCACAACACAAGACCTTTATGTTACAAAATGACTTTCTTACAGCTTGTGTGTCACTCTGGTGTAGCCTACTCTGAGGTTACAGTGAAAAGTTTACTTTGATAAAACAATCCACTTCAATGCAGTATCAACTTTTAGCATACTAATTTATATCTTGTCAGGTGTCCGATATGAACCACTTCATAGGTGACTGTCTGATGATCACATTGCATTATGTTATAAATATGGACTCATGGCTGACTGTTTCACAACTCTAAATAGTTAATCTTTACCATTACATGAGTCAAATGCAAGGCAGTTATGTGCTCAAATGGTAGCTATTCATTACCATTAATTGGAATAGAGTTAAATTAATTTCCCTCTAAATCCATTAGAGGCATGATAGGAAGTAGGATGACTGAATAGAACCCTGGCAAGGGTTAACGGCACGGGTAAGGGGGTGGGAGGTGAAGTCAGGAGAGGTGCATTTCAGACTTGTTCGGCACTGTGTTCCTGACCCAAGGTGGGCAGTAATTATTTGTGTATATTGGCCCTTTCAAGTTGTGTCCAAGATCTTTGTCAATGCCGTCACATTTCTATAAAACACAATTTAATCAGGTATAAACAGGCTTAGCTATATCCTAAGGTCCCCTGTCTAACGTCCTGTTTTTTTTTTTAAAGGAAAGCTGCTTCAGCTATTGTAAGCCGTCTATCTTTTGATAAATGCATTAAATAATATTGCTATCAGATGTGTCTCAACCATAAAATGTCAATTCCGTAAGTCCTCCTAAATCCAAACTAAATACAAATTATGGTTTAAAATATGTAATTCAGTCAGTAGTGCTGTCGCCTCACAGCTAGAAGGTCCTGCATGGTTTCGATTCCCGCCGGGGGCGCTGGGGGCGTGTCTTCTCCTCCGCGTCATCAGCGCCCATACCCTAGGTGGGGTTGGCGAAAGAGAAAAAAATCTCGCCTGCCCTAAATGTAATTTCTGGGAACGCCACTGCTACGTCCTACCGGGGAAACTCCCCCCTGTCAGGTGATAAGAAAGTCAGTTGGCTCTCATACATTGATAGGAGGCATGAGCTCGGCTCTGGGTTCCCTAGGCTGGCGGGGGGAGTGTAGCGCCCAGGATCACTTAGATAATTGGCACCGGGTGAAAAAGGGTTACAAAATCGTGGGATAAAAAACATTTAAAAGAAAAAAACATGTCATTCCAAAGTCGTTTAGTAGAGCACGCCTGCAATGGACATGTCGGTAGTCAGGCCGGGGCGCACAACATCACAACATTCGAGGTCTCCCTCTCTCCTAATTCTCAAAGAATCTCTGTGATTCTAATTTTCCTATAATCAGCAGAAGTGAGAGTGTCAATTCCATGTGTCAATTGTGTTCATATAAGATGATAGTCTATTCAAAGAAGACAATTTGTGCTGCGCACGACAATGCCATGCTCTCCAAATTATACACATTATCACACAGTTTTATTCATCCATTGCGCAGGAAATAATGAATTGATAACAGTAATATAACATTCTTTATAATAAGTAACATGTAGGTGAAAATTATGTCTATCAAATATGGTTTTATAGAAAGGCAATCAAAGGATAGAGCGTATGAAGCAAACGTCTGGTGTGGTGTCCAACTATATCGGCACCCCAGTGCAGCAGCAGAGTTCATGTCGGAATTAAGTGATTGTGAATGTGATTGTCATTAAAATGTTACTGTAATCCACAAAAGTGTGACTGTTAATTCCTTTTTGTGTTTTTATCAGCAGTTGCCAGTTAAGCTTATCAAAACCTAAAACAATGTTGTTTGATCTGCGTTTGCTATAACCATACCAGACCATTTCCTTTAATTAATCCAGAACACAAGCAGATTATGTAATTTAAAGTTCTTTATAACCAGCAAGTGTGAGTGATAATTCTGTCTATGAAATATAATTTTATTCCAAGGCAACGCTGCTCTTGAATGGGCAGAGAGGGAGAGAGCGTAAGATTGCATTGGGGATAATGGCTTGCGCAGTCTTCTCTTAAAGGTAATAGCATCTGGCACGGTGATTGGTTTTATTATTTAGCGACAAAACCACATATGCATAAGTTAACGGCTAGCACAGGTGTTCTAGGGATAAGGCTGGTGTTCGAAAATAGCAACTTTTGCACGTGAACGCCCCTTGCGCAATGCTAAATCCCCAAATAGTGGATTTAGCCACTCTTGGCTAAAATAGAGCCCTGTGTCTTGTCCCCCTTTGTGTGTTTATGTGATGAGACGTCATCAAACGACAAGTTGACTTTCAAAAATCCGAAGTCATTAATGCCCCATATTATAGTTTTTCCTGTCATTCTCAGAGTACGACCTTAGGTTTTTCCTCATGTGCTTTAAATTATGCCAATAATATGCATATGTCATAATTCCTACCTGCAGGTCCATTTGGCGTCTCCAAGATAAACCAATTTTTATTTCCAAAATGAAAAATCTGCATTGAATGATAATAATTGTAATTAGATTGAACTTTCACTAATAATTATGCTTGATGTATATTTTAAGTACACTTTTTTTGTAAAATATTGATTAAATGACTCCAACACATCCTTGTTTGCCTGTCTCCAGCTCCAGATTCATACATTGAACTTAAATTAATGTTCTTTTTTTTGTGCTCACTCTATTAACACTTACACATTCTGTATTATATGGTATTTTAGTAATTAAAATATTGACTTTGTGGCTGTCTCCAGATTCTGGTCAATTCTGTTTCAAAAAAGGCAAAAAAAACAATCCCTGATTTAAAAAGGGTGTGACCTACACTCAAGTGATGTCATTTCCTCTGGCTACAAACATTTGGAAGGCAGTGAGGTATGCTTCTTCTCCCATTATTTTATACAAAATGTTGAGGATACACCAACGTAGATGGAGATTTTGTCAAGTCTGTTATTGTGACATTTCAGTAAATGTCTAATCAAATTCAATACAATAATTCTTCATGAAAAGCCAGACATGGCATGTTTGTAGATATGTTATCTGTTTTTATGTTGCACTTAAGCCCCTCTAAATGATCCAGAATGCCGCAGCAAGCTTGGTCTTCAACCAGCTAAAGGTTTCACATGTCTTCCCCCCTTCTCTGCTCCCTCCTTTGGCTCCCAGTTACTGCTCGCACAGAGTACAAAACACTAATGTTGGCCTACAAAGCAACCAAAAGTATGGCACCCCGATATCTTCAAAGCCTGATCCAACCCTACAATCCCTCCCGCTCACTCAGATCAGCTAACACAGGGAATCTGTCAGAACCTTCCCTAAAACATCCGGGTCACAGTTTGGCTCCCAAACTTTGGAACAAACTCCCCATTGCAGTTAGAACTGCAGACTCACTCCCAATCTTCGGCCGTAATCTGAAGACTCACCTCTTCAAACTCCACCGTAGCCCGTAACACTTTCTGTAGCACTCGCCTTAGCCTTGAAGACCTTGTAGGCTTATGCAAAGGCTAAAATGTAATTTAGATGGCATGTTATGTAGACAGATGCCACGTCATTTGTAGACATGGCATCCTATAGTGTGTATAATTTTAATGTAGAGATTATTGATCTTTTTATATTATATAAAAGATAGATATTATACCGTTTAGACTGATGATAGGTTCTAGGCTACCTATGATCCTAGATTACTATTTCTATGCATTTGATGTACTGTATTACCTCGTATTTTCCTTGCTTACTGTAAATCGCTCTGGATTAAGAGCGTCTGCTAAATGCCTAAATCGTAAATTTATGGAGTTAAGGAATTAAATGGTGTAAAATGGCAAATTCTGTTATGTCAAGCTCTGTTAATCGTTTGCTGAGACAAATGGAAAAGTCACATGTATCCCCAAAGTGGGAAGAAATCACTTCGGTAACTCTTTGATGATGTCCTCAGAATCGTCCCACTCAGTGATGGGACAAAAGCCTGAAAACTTGCCCCAAATTTGGGTAATATGTCATAGATTTTTAATATCAATTAGTAATTGATTTAGTTATTAATGAAAGATATGTAATTCAGATACATTTGTTAGAATTCCGTAATTGTTTTTATAATTATTATTTTTTCTTTTTTTAAGTTCAATATTAGGCAGACAATTGTATTGTTTTTGTATTTTAACTTCTGGGTATTATTCACATCAACTCTTTTCTCATCATTGTCAACTCTGTTTTTATGGTTTGACATCATTAGATATTATATGTATTTATATAGTTCAGAAGATGTGTAAAAACTAGCACTCTTACTATGACATTTCAAACAAAGCTACAGTATATGCATTGACCCTTAAGAGTTGATATTTTTTTCCGTTTGTACAGCACTTTTCATGATATGTGTTTAAGATCAACAAATACTTAAAATGTTCAATTTAAAGTGTGTGAAATCTTGATTGTATCATTAAAAGCAAATCTATACCTTACAGCCACTTCCTCTGTAGAGTGGATAGTGATAACCAACATCAGGGCAGGAATGGAGGCCATGAAGGCCATGGCCGCCGTGCCCCTCAGTTTGGCCTTCTGCCCTTCCAAAATAATTTATGCCCTGAGGCCACAGTGGCTTTGGTGCCTTGCCCACACTGCCCCAGCTGACCTCTGCCTCTTTCTTGGCAGTATGGTTTTTAAACACCAGTGTCTTTTATTGAGAGTCTTGAATTCTTAACTCCCCCCAAAAGAATCCATTGACTCTGATTAGTCCAGGTGTGAGCATGTATGAATTTTTGACTCCGGAGTTTTACAAATATGAATAATTTGTAAATACTCATATTTTGTGAAATAAACAGCTTGTTTATTTATTCCACTGATAGTTATACTAATTAATATATTTTTGTAATAAAACATTGTTTTACTTGATGGCGTCCTGCCCTGGCATTTGGCTTTTGTCCTAAAAAAAAACATTCAACACCAAAGGCCAAGTTCAGCGCATCAATGAAACATTGATAGGGTTTACAATGGAAGGGTCTTAGAAGAATCTTTAGAGAAAGATAAACAGACACAGCAAGGCCTGCTGAATGCTAAATCAAATTAAAAGGTTTCACCGCCTATCTATGGCATGCGTGTGTCTAATTTCAGTATACGATTTCAAAAGGTTTGAAAGTTACTACAGTATAAAAGGACACTGACACATATTGAGATCAGATCCAAACTTTGGTCAATCTTTTAAAGATAAGTCCTTTTAAAAAGACCTCAGCAATAGTTTGGTGAAAAACAGACTTGGGTCAAACCTATACTACACATATCCTGCCTGCTGAATATCAAATATCTAAATACTGAATCAAGCAACTTAAAAACGGTCTGGGGTGCTCCCAAAAGCCTGAGTAGACGATAAAATGACCCACTTTAAAAAAAAAAAGTATCCCTTTAAGCCAATTTTAAAATTAAAAACTTTTTTGTTTCAAATGAAAACATCTGTAAACACCTGATTAGTTTGTATTTGTTTCAGTGAGAAGCTTTGGATTTCACTCTATTTACAAGTGCACTGTAATCAGAGGTATAACTTGACACTGCAGTCTTCTTGATGTGAATCAGTAAGCTGTGTTCTGTGTTTGTTTTTCAAGTTCTTATCAGATATAAACTTACATACATAGTGTATTTGGCCTGCCACAGTTCTCATCGCTTGTGTCTACGGCCCTTTGCTTTAGCCCCAATGACATATTTTCTATAGATAATTGGAGTCCTCAGTCCTTTTGTTACTCTTATGCAACGTCTTGCTCTGTTCTTGTTCCTGATTAAGTTATCTTTTCACTTTAGGTCATTACATTGACAGAGTTCACTTCTGTTGTAATCATGTCCAAAGTGTTGTTTTATTTTTTTTACACATTTCTCCAAGGAGGTGAAAGGTAAACCAAGAGTAAGCCTATTCACATTTCAAACTTGAATTCCACATATCATACAACAATGTACAATATCTCAAGAAGATACCATCTGTGTATGTTTTTGTAATTTATCATACACCACAGAGTAGAAACTGGAAGCTGTTTACCATTAATACATTTGACCTGGTCAAATTGCACGAACAACAAGCAACAAAGAGCACGCCTTCGTGTGCAGTTTCTAAATTAAAACATACGGTATAAGAATAAATTAGCCTCTGATTGTGTTTACATACTTCTGGACTATCAAGACTTGTGATAATCCTAATCAGACTCAAATGTCTAAAGTTTCCTGAAAGCCCTGCCATGGACTTAGATAATATGGCAGGGTACAGTATATTGCACTTACTGTACTGTGTTGTTCCAGTGGTCCAGTACACTTCATGAGATAAAAGCAAACAGCCATAGAGCAGTGGTTCTCAAAGTGGGGTCCGGGGACCCCCAGAGGTCCTTGAGCGGTTCCAGGGGGTCCCCATTACAATTGGTTCTAAATGAATATAGCATCAGAATCAGTTTAACCACTTTAACCCTGATTTTTGCATCAACTACAATGTGTAGCTTGTAGATCTGCTATTTTCAACAAAATATTTAAACCATGTGGAAAAATTAGGAATATATTTTAAACATTTTAAAAACACAAATCTTGTGGGTCCCTGCCACAACATCTTTTCAGATAGGGGATCCGTGGCCAAATAATTATCATTTTTTAATTCCTTGACATGAAATAGTTTGAGAACCACTGCCATAGAGATTATTAAACACAATGTCACAAATATATATATATTTTTTTACTTTAATTAAAATCCTCCTGTGTCAATGTGCCTTTAGGTACTGTGAAGCGAATGCATAGCTGCATTGTAACATTAACATTGACTAACAACATTAATTTAAAGCTAAACTTGGAGACTTAATTTAAAACCATATCTAGTCCCTGGTTAGCTATCTTCACATACAATCTGAACTTTAAACAATTTAATAGCCAGAAGGTACACAATCTTGTTATGAATACCTACTGTACCTACTGTGTGAGCTGGTTTGACAGTTCACCTTAAAGGGTTATTTTAGTCCAAGACCTAAATTACAGTATGTTCTGGTACCTGACCGTATGTGTAAATAACCTGCACCTGATGTATTTTAACCCATTAAGTCAAAGTTTAGTCTTATCCTGAAGTGTCAGTCAAATACCCGAAGACACTTAGAACATCAATCAGACATGCAAAAGTGTCACTTTTCAGCTACAGTCACCTTTTTGAACCCAAATAGGGCAATTGTGTGACACCTGACCCGAAAGAAAACAACATGTTGTCACCTTTTTCACCTCGGGGCTGTTCATGCCTGATCAATACCTTCTAATTTAAATCATAGATAGTTGCTTACAATTCTCCAACCCCCAGCTTTATAACTTGCCTGTGACTTTTTGATGTAGAGACAGATACTGAATGATAACTGAAAGAAAATGTGGGTGACCTATTATGAAAAAGAACTGTCTTATCAAAGGTCAATTGTTATCAACGTAAATAGGATCATACCAACCATCATATTCATAATTACAGGAACAAAACAACAACCTCACAGCTATTTTAACCCATTTAGGCCTGAGACCGATTCTACAATGTCTTCTAAAATAGTTTTCTGAAAAACTTATATTGCTAATATCACGTGGTTCTCAAACTTGTTCATGTCAAGGACCCCCAGAATGTATTTGGCCGCCAACCCCCATCTCAAAATACTTCCTCACTTTAGATACAAGCTCATAGAGCGCCACTTTGTGCCTTGTAGATCTGCTATTTTTGAAAAATCGTCAACATTTGTGCAAATCTTTGAATATATATTATTTTAAAGCCACCATTTTTAAATCAAATCTTTGCCTCTGGGGGTCCATGAAACTAATTATTTTGAGATGGGGTCGGTGGCCAAATAGCATATAATTTTGAACAAGTTTGAGAACCACTGATATAACATACGTTTTTCAGAAAACTGTTAGGATTTAGAAGACATTGTAGATGGGTTAAAATATCTGTGAGGTTCTTGTTTTGTTCCTGTTATTATGAATATGATGGTTGATATGATCCTATTTACGTTGATAACAACTGACCTTTGATAAGACAGTTCTTTTTCATAATAGGTCACCCACATTTTCTTTCAGTTATCATTCAGTATCTGTCTCTACATCAAAAAGTCACAGGCAAGTTATAAAGCTGGGGGTTGGAGAATTGTAAGCAACTATCTATGAACTAAATTAGAAGATACAGATTTTCTTATTTATTCAACTCGTGCTCATGAATGATTATTAATTAAGTATTTTCCTTGTTTTGATTTGTTCTAAGTGTCATAGAACCGACACTACTTGTATTTGACCAACACTTCAGGATAAGACTAAACTAATAATCAACTGACCAGGTGACATCAGTTTTAATTACATAAAACAAATAAGAGATCTTGATGAATGCAACTTGAATAATGAAACTAAACCATTTCATGATACTAGTGAAATCATTACTTTGTATAATGATTCTGATTCAACCCTTGAATCAGAAAGTAATTAAATGTAATCAGAGAATCCAATGGGTGGGTGCTGACAGACAAGTCTTTGGATAGTTTGTTAACAACGGCTTCACCTTTGGCCTGCCACAAGGACTGCTTAGACTTTGGAACCTGGGCAACACATTTGCTGTATGAGTGAACTCATACAGCAAGGTGTGCACAAGTATAAAAGCCATTAAGCTAAAGCACAGGGTTAGTCTTCACTGAAAGAGGAGGACTCCCCTATCCTTAAGGCTTCTAGAGCTTTTTCAAACCCATCATGGGGGGTACAAAGCTCTGCCTCTTGCTGCTGCTGGGAACAGCCTACACGTTAGCCCGTAAGTATCCATATTTAACCACTTAAACCCTTTAGACTTAATAAACTGGACCTGAGTTGGTCTCTGTACTTGGACCACTTTTTCTGTCTTCTTGTAGGCGGCTTGTAGATCTGCTAGTTTTGGCTAATGTTCCCCTTAGGATGGGCATACATAGATTTATGCCAGCTAATTAATTTATTGAAGAAATTTTATGGATACTTTCGTTTCAAGATGGTTCTTGTCGATTTAGAGTAAAAAAAACGTTCTAATATTACAAAAGTACTATTTGTTGGCTACTTACTTAATATTTGATTATGTGGTTTATTTTCATATAAGCAATCATTTTTTGAAAATAATTAAGTTTGATGGTGGATATCTCATTTAACAGTCAAGAGTATGTTGACTGAAGATACTTTATTGTTGACAGTAACTAAGTACATTTAGGCTAAGTACTGTATTTAAGTAAATGTTTTGAGTACATGTACTTAGATTGTTGTTAACTTAGTACTTTTACTCTACTAAAGACAAATATCATACTTTTGACTCTAAAACGTGTCAATGAAGGGTTACTTTAAAGCATAGCATTGAGGTCAGCCGTTGAAGTTTGAATATTTTGACCAAACCACAAATTTTCACCTGTTACCTGTTTGATCTAATTTGCGATGGACAGTACAGTAGAAGTCATTCTCAACTAATTGCTTACGTTGACTGCAGAAGTGCACTTCTTTTCACCTTTAAAAACTGAGTGGACATTACCTTAAAGTCAAAACATACTGTAGTTCATTCAAAAGCTTTGCTTGGCTGTGAATTGCTATTACAATATGTATTGAGTTGATCTTGTTGAAAGCAGTGTTGTTGGGACAGTTGTAAAGCTAGAAGTGGAACTTGGATTGTTTTATTTTTTTATGGCATGGCTATGCCGGAGGGTCAGTGAGTCTCTGTTTCTAGGGCTAATCTTCCAAAGCACTGGACAGATCGTGTGTGTGTGTGTGTGTGTGTGTGTGTGTGTGTGTGTGTGTGTGTGTGTGTGTGTGTGTGTGTGTGTGTGTGTGTGTGTGTGTGTGTGTGTGTGTGTGTGTGTGTGTGTGTGTGTGTGTGTGTGTGTGTGTGTGTGTGTGCGTGCGTGCGTGCGTGCGTGCGTGCGCGCACGCGTGCAACAGGCCGTTATTGTCCATTGTTGACGAAGTTGTTGACTAGAACTTAAAAAATATTCCTATATCCATAGTGGATATAGTTTATATGTAGCCTATTCTGTGATAGTGTGATAGTATCGTTATTATACAAATATTGGTTAGTATTATCATATTGTTGATGAGTAAAATGAACCACACACAATCTAAGCACTGTGAAATGGACCGTGTTAAGTCATTTTCACATTTATTATTGTAAATTAAAATATGAAGTAATGTGTTAGAGTGTTGTATAATATGGAATTGCTTTAATTTACTGTGAAGATATTTATGCTACTAGATATTTTAACTATTAAATAGTTATATAACATTCTGCTTTTCTCAACTAATACAGAACAAGAAGCGGGAAATGCTGAGGGACAATCTCCAACATGTTTCTGTAAGTTACATAATTTGTACTGTATTTACCATCGTGATAATGTTTGGAATTATTATGAAAGACATCAGTGTGTAAATCATCCTACAGAATTATGAGCTGCTACTGTATGTGTGGTGACAAAGTCCCATCAGATGGGTGGGCCGCAAAAGATTTGGAGATTTTCAAGTGGGCCCTGGTCCGGAAAAGGTTGAGAACCACTGCCATAGTCCATGGTATCTATCAACATTCTAATTAGCATTTAATACTTTTCTAGTGGCCAGAAGGTTCAAGAACTTCAGGAGGTTTGTGTATGACTATGAAGCCGAAACCCTTAATGGAGTGAATGGAGCCACTAACCTGAAAAATGGCCCCAAAGTCTTCTGTAAGGTAAGTTATGACAGCCTTGATCAGTTCTGCCAATATAACAACATCCTCACCTTTTACAGAAAATGGAAAGTTCTAAAGAACATTCTTTTTTATCTGTTGCCTAGGTTGAAATTGAGGTGCCCCAGACCTGTAGCTTCATCCTGCGCACAACAGACTGCTCTCTGAGCGAGGCTGTTGATGTGGATGAAGAGGGCACCCCGGTGTTTGAGCCCGCACCAGGCGCTGAAACATTCAACACCGCCATGGCAAAGTGAGTAAAGCCCTGAGCTAGGCTACAATTACAAATTTAAGTCGACGATTAATTGTCACTCAAATGATTGCGATTAACGATTTAATTGTGTGTTTGACATTGAACATTGGAACATGTGAATAAAAACGTAATTTCCGCTTGCCTTTTAGGGTTCGTAATCAAAAATTGCACACCTCTGGTATAGAAATAACTGAAATATACAAATAAATTACTGACATATTTAATCATTTTCAAAATAGTAGAAATAGCGTTGTGAGCTTGTAGATCTATTTCTACTATTTTTGGAAAATGTATAAACATTTTTCAACATAAATACGATTATGACGATTATGCAAAATAATTGAAATTAAAGGGTGCGGTGACTGACATGAACGCAAGAAATGCTAACAGATAAGGCTTATAGCAGAACACCCAGTGATACAGGAAGAGAGAGACGGGTGGTACGGGGGGGGACACAACAAATGACATAACATAAATAGCATGCTAGGTCCTATATTAAATGGTGGTCTGCCCCTCCTTCATAGAAACGCGTTGAAGATCACCGTTGAGGGACAGACAGATGTCAAACTGTTCCCTGAGGAGGACGAACCCGTCAACATCCTGAACATCAAGAGAGGAATAGTCTCTGCCCTTCTTGTGCCTGTGATGGAGGAGGAGAGGAACAAAGAAATGGTGAGCGAGCCTCAAACACAACTCATACAGCCAAACAGGTCCAAGTCATCAAAGAGCTTGGTCTTCTTTGTGGTAGGAGGCTATCTATGTGGTCACGCAAAAGATAAACAAGTTGTGCAATGGAAAGATAAGCCACCCCCTATCACAGGTGGAAAATACCATCATGTTCTCCGATTGACCATAATTTGGTGCAGGTCAAAGTCCCAGATAAGATTATCTTGGTTAATGGCATCACCTCACCTGTGACTTAACAAAAGCTAATCATTTTAGGTCAATAAATAAGATTGTTAGAATGACGTTGATTGATTTTCACATCAACAATAAATCTTGTTTATGCGTATAAAAGGTGCGTGACAAATAATTTGGAACATTTGTTTTCTGTTGTCTGAGGTACCATGTGGGTGGAGTTATTTTACTAAGACAATTCACTCAGTGTAAAATAAGTTACATTTATTTTTAGCTATAGTTGAGCGTCGAAAACTTCAGGCCCGTATTGATTTGTCTAACCATTGCGGCAAGCCCCAAATATCTGACCCCAAAGTACTTTGTGAATATTATTTAAGTCGTAGTGTTTTCAGTGGTAATACAAATACTCAACTAAACATGCAGATACTACAGATACTAAAAAATGTACAGTACTCAAGTAAATGTAGGCCTACTTCGTTACTGTCTTCCATGGGATGTTTTAGCATAAATGTTATCCCTTTACCAAACTAACATTCCCTCTCTCCATTTTAAGGCCACTGTGCATGGAATCTGCAGTACTGAATTCACTGTCAACTCAAGAGAAGACATTGCCACTGATGTGACTGTCAACAGGGACTTGTCTGGATGTGACAGTTTCAGCGCCCAGCGGGAGCACACCAGTCCCCTGGCTCTCATCTCTGGAATGGTAAGACCATATCAAATGATGTCCTGTTCTTATCACTAGTACATGACTTTGAAGTATCTAGATTCTGTGTGGGGTGAATTATGCCTGATTCACGCTTCAGTGGCTGCAACGTATGATGTGTTGCTCAACAACATTACATTCACAAATAAAGCCTAAATCAGGCTTACAAAGTCCATTTCAACTCTAATCCTTTAGTAGAAGACAATGCAGGTATGCACAACAGAAATATAATTCTGTAGCTATTTTACTAAAACACTATTTGTCAGAGGGGCGACCAATCACACTTTATTACAGCTATACAGTCATATGTCATATTATTAATGATTTATTTAGTATCTTTCTCCTTTGATAATCTCTCTAAAACATGGATTTGCCTTTCTACCATCAGCACTATCCTCTGTCCAAGATGATCACCAGCACCCAGAGTTGCAACTACAAGTTTGACAACCAGAAGAAACACATGACCTTTGGAACCTGCACAGAGAAACACATCTTCCTGCCTTTCTCTCACCAGTAAGCATATGTATAATACACAAATAAAATAATCAAGAAAGGCCATATTATCCAAACTCTTTCATTACAAATGCATATGTCCAGTGTCACACAACAGGCATTTGGCATAATGTGTGCACAGTGACTATTTGAATTTATAGGCTCAGGAGGAACTCGGGTGGCAAGAGATAGGGGTTTGTACCCAATGCAGAGCATCCGGCTTAGCCGGGCGACTGTATAGGAACACATTTGCCCGTGTTTGGAGGAGGGAAGCCGGGTGGGGAGGGTAGGGATGCCGTCCAGCACCTGTCAAAAGGGGGGGGGGGGTTGAACGGGAGGGGTCGGGAGAGGAGGTGCTAGGTACTCCTGGTGGGGGCTCCTCACTGGCAGGTGAGCCAGAAGGGTACTGTAGCAGTGGCAACACATACATGAGTAGGGAAGGTTAACAGCATAACAACTTAATTGGGAGAAAAAATATTTGACTACCCTAAATAAAACATTTGAAATTAAATTAGAATACATTTATAGGAGATGTTAGGTATATTGTGCAAATTGCTAGGATTTCCGTGTTTATATTTACAGATATTTTTGTTCTCTCTTTGATTTACAGACTACCAGTTAAATTGTTGGACTTTACATAAATTCTGACCATTTTGGTCATTTGCTGACATCTTCTCTTGTTCTGGCTTGTTAAACAGGAACGAATATGGAGTTTCCACCTTGGTGAAGCAGACTCTTTCTCTGCAGGAGACCAGCAAGATCAATGATAGAGTCTTCGACCACAGTGAGTTTTTATGTCCTTACCTAGGATATAGCCTCTGCTGTCTTGAATATGGAATGTATGTGAAATTTCCATCAAAGTCTCACTGTCTCCATGTTATTATCCTTTTAAGATGAGGACAATGTTAAGTTCCTGCCCATGGAGGCAGCTGAGGACAAGGCCCCAGTTCAGACCAAAGATGCTGCCATTGCCACTTTGAGGGAGCTGATCAACCTGGCTCAGAACAACCAGGGCCACCAGCGTGCCAGCACCTTTCAGAAGCTTGTATCTGAACTCCGCGGCCTGAAGAGGGACATCCTGAATCCTGCTGCCGAGGAGATGATGTCCATGCACACAGCCCTGACATGGCAAGCTCTGATGCAGTGTGGTACCCCAGAATGTAGCAGTGCCATGTTGGCTCTGCTCCGGACCTTTGAGCTTCCTGCTTTTGAGGCTGATGTTGCCGCCTACATCCTGGGAATGCTGCCCAACCCCTCCCGTCTACTGGTTAAGGATATGTTGTTAATGGCTCAGAACCATAAAAGCAAGCCCATCATGTATGGCCTCAGCAATGTTGTCAGAAAGTAAGTACGATTGAGGATGAGATTTTTGTATTATTATTGTTGTTATTATTATTATTGTTATTACTATTATTATTATTATTACCCTTATTATTATTATTTTCAGCTTTGATGAAAATCTTAACTCACATTGAATTGTGGTTTGTGCAGTTTGTGCTGTAAAAGTTGTAGTTACGAAATGTCTTGTTTATTAGGCTATACCAGGCTGAGGGCAAAGTCACTCCTGAGATTGCTGACGTGTCCGAGTTCATGAATTCCATTCTGGGTGCGGACTGCGCTGGCGAGAAAGAGCTGACCTTCCTGACCCTGAGGGTGGGTAAATGGCTGTAAACGCAGCTCTGATTCACCCCTTGCAGCCACGCGTTGTATCATAACATAGCCTATATGCTGATTTCAAGTTTCTGACATGTTTTCCTACTTTATTACATGCGAATTACAGGTTGTTGGTAACATGGGAGATGCAATGGAAGCTGCAGATCCTTCTATAAAGACCACGTTGCTGAAGTGCATGAGACAGCCTCAAACCACATTGAATGTCCAGCTGGCCGCTATTCAGGCTTTCAGACGCATGTCTGTAGCGGATGAGGTAAAGAACATGTTTATGTCAAATGACAAAAGGGTTGAAAGGGTCATATACGATGAAGTATGGATTAACCCTGACTGTGTTCCTCTCCAGGTGCGCAATAACCTCCAGAGGGTCAGCCAGTATGCCAAGGGTGCTGTGCAAAAGCGCCTAGCAGCCTACTTGATTCTGATGAGGACGCCCGAGGACAGTGACGTGGAAATGGTGAAGAAGCTGCTCACTCAGGAGCAGAACATGCAGATCAAGGCCTTTGTGACCTCTCACATCCACAACATCATTTCCTCCAAGGATCCTGAGACCCACGCGTAAGAACAGAGTTGCAGTCCTAGTAGACATAGTAGAATGGCATTGAATTAATTTAAACTATTGCTTAAAGTTTAAGCGAACCCTGTCTGTATTCAAACAATATACAGTAGATTTGACAAAACCAAAAATACCAAATTAATAGCATTTAAATGTTAATGCTGTCTTACCCCCCCCCCCCCCCCCCCCCCACCCCCCACCCACCCTCAGTCTGGGTGAGAAGATCTTGGAAGCACTGCAGGCGGATGAAATGGATGTTGCAAGCCACACTGAATATACCACAATGTCTCGCAACTACAAACTGGGAATGGAACAGGAAAGCATGCACGCCAACATTCGCGGCAACGTTGTCTTTGATCCCGCCAGCCAACTGCCCAGGGAGGTCCTGCTGGAAACGACTCTGAAAGCCTTTGGCTATAATATGGACATGTGGGAGGTATGTAATAAAACCTTTATTATTAAACAAATTATGATAATTTAATTTCTTAATTGTGATTTTTATGACATCTGGACCTGGTCACATAAAACATAACGTAATTAAACATAAATAATTACATCTGCATGTTTTAACCTGCTTGAAATGATAGATTTATTTGACAATTCAGATAAGGACTATTACTGTAGGTATGCTGTCAATATCAAAGAAGTATACTAAATTAACATTAAATTGATTTCCTTTGACTTGTCAAATTTGGCATCGAGGCAAGTTAGAACAAACCATACAGAATCTTTTCTAATAGCTATTTGGCCGAAGTCTGGCTCTATCACACCAAACCCTACTGTAAATGTTACTGAATCTAACTGATTTATTGGCCCATAGGTTGGCATGGAAGGAAAGGGCCTTGAGCCAACCATTGAGACTCTCTTTGGCAAGAATGGGTTCTTCCCCGACACTGCGTCCAAAGCTATGTACTGGGTTGGAGATAAGATGCCAAACAAGATCAATGAGGTTCTGGAGAAATTGGCCAGTTCAATGAGACCAGAGGGAATGAAGAAACAGGTAATTGTAAAAAAAAAAAAAATGTGAACAGTGCAATATTGATCTATTTGTCTCTGTTACATGAATTCTTAGTATTTTATTTAATCAATCTGTGACATTACCACTCTTTCATTCAAGGTGCCCGAGAACCTTGTGAGAGAAATTGTCCGAAACTTCAACAAACTGGCAAAGGATCTGCAAGCGCAGGAGTCCCCAGAAGCCATGGCCTACATTCGGCTTATGGGAGCTGAGCTTGGCTACATCAAGCCCAGTGACCTGAAGGGAATGGCCCAATATGCAAAGATGTTTGCTGAGACTTTCCTCTTGACTATCCCTAAAGAGGTACCACCACTCGCTCAAGTACATTTTACATTCCTTACTTTCTACAGTCAACAAGAAGGTTTTTCCAGTTAACCATGGCATTTATTTTCTTTGTCAGATCACAAAGAACCTCATGTCCGGCACCAACAATGAGGTCTTTGCCCATTACATTTTCATGGACAACAAGTTCACCATGTCAACAGCATCTGGCTTGCCTCTGAAGTTTGCTCTGTCAGGCACATTTGCGCCTGGTGCAAAGGGAGGAGTTCGCTTTTCGCCAAACATGGTATGTATCCCACTCTAATCCCAACCTTGACTTCATGTTATTATAGTGTTTCTGTTTCGTGTGTGTGTGTGTGCGTGTGCGTGTGTGTGTGTGTGTGTTGTTTTGAGGATTTATTGAGTTTTTTATGTACAGTATATTCTTGATTTCTATGTCTTTGAGGTTCAGTTTCTCTGAATGTTTGGGTCTTTTGTTTTTACCTCGTCCTGCACTGAAAATGTATACTCATATATACTATATACAATTTCATGTGTTTACAGCAGGAAGTATCTTTCATGCCTGCTGTGGGAATTGAGTTTGTGACTGAGATGGGAGTCCATGTCCCTGAGTTTGTAGTCTCTGCAATTGAGATGCACACTAACTTGTACCATGAGAGTGCTCTCAACGCTAAGATCACCATGGGAGAGAACGAGATCAAACTGTCCATTCCTGCCCCACAGAGTACCACCCAACTCTTCAGAATCAGGTACCAAATATTAATAATAACAGTTAATATTGATCATATTTTGCATGAATCAGAAAGGAACTGAATATATATATACTCTGATCTTTTCGGAACTTGTGCATTTCAGTGTCATAACTGTAAATAAACATGTATTACCATGTAAAGCAAACATATTTAACTGTCCCATACTCTCAACCCAATACTGGCACTGTTCAAAAAACTAATAACAAAAACAATAATAATAATAATAATAATAATAATAATAATAATAATAATAATAATAATAATAATAATACCACTAGTAGACAGGCAATTGTGCAACAGGGAGTGGCACACTATATGATATTCACATATTGACTTTCTATTTCACTGTTCTCTCTTTGAAATAGCAACAGAATGCTGAGTTTAACTTCAGGCCAGGGCAGTCTGATTCCACCCATGGATGAGGGACACAGGACTAATGTTGTGAGCTGTGCTCCTCTCTTCTCTGGAGTCAAGTATTGCACCACAGCCCGCTATTCTGTTGCTGGAGTTAACACCGGGGCTCCTTACTTCCCCCTCAACGGAGAGACTAAGTAAGTTAATGAATCGATGGATACCTTGTTTGGTGTTAATTTGATTATATGATCTATTACTATTACTGATTATATTAGAGGTAGGGTAAGTGATATGTTTTGGTTAAAACATAAAGGGTTTTGGTCAAAGGTCAAAGCAGTATTCTGATAGTAATCATTGCTATAGAGAGTTTGCTCAGTAACAATGTCTTCCCGGCTCTCCAGCTCTTTAAGAAAACGAAAATAAATGTTCAACAGGGTTGCCAATTTCAGCCAATCAGGAGAGAGTAACCATTCATCAGCCAGTACCATATTTGTCAGTTCATTTCTTTGTGTCATCGCTTCCAAATTCTCTTGTTTATCCTGTATCCCGTGTGAGTTCACTCTCCTGATTGGATAAAATTGGTGTCCCGACCAGAAAATGCAATTTCTGTTTCGTGTTTACTAAAGAGCTGGAGAGACCAGGAGACTTCTGTTACTGAACAAACACTCAATATAAATGAGTACTATCAGAATATAGAGCTATTTAACACTTATTTTAACAAACAAATATCACTTACCCCGAGAGTGATTTTATTTTGTGGTCTTACCCTCTAGGTTTGCAGTGGACATCCAGCCCACTGGAGAAGTCAGTGAATACACAGCCACCATCGCCTATGAGCTCCTCAGTGAGGGCAAAGAGGGACGTCAGAAGGTTGACTCTCTGAAGATGATTCTCAGAGCAGAGGGTATGTGTGTGTTGGTCGGCCTTATGTTTATTTAAAAAATCAAGACAATGTAAAACTAACTACTACATTAAACTGCTAATATTTGTACTACTTATACAACTTGGTTTTAGGCACTGAATCTGAGGCCTCAGCCACCATGAAATACAACAGGAACAGGAATGTCCTCACCACCAACATTCAGATCCCTGACTACGATGTGGAGACTGCCATAAGATTGGGCTTGACCAAGGGCAACGCCCTTAGCCTCGAGGTCTCCAGCCATAATGTGCTCCTGCTGTCTCTGGCAGGCCGTGCCCAGTAAGTTAACCCAGTAACTGTTCCATCGCCCGCAATGGCAGCCAACTCTTTATTCAAACACTTTAAACCTGCATGAGATTAAAGTGATAGTTACCTTCTTATGGTTTTGTTGACCACAGGCTTCAGGGAATGGTTGATGGAAAGCTGCAGCTTCAACTGGTGGTCCCCTCGCTCAAGACTGATGCTGCCCTAACAGCCACAATAAGGAATGCTGAGGACCTCACTTTGGAGATCAAGAGTGAAGTCCAACTCCCTCAGACCACTTCTATTCAGGCTGTCACTTTCAAATACGGTATGTTGATCTGTCAAGCATTAATCTTTATGGATGTTAAGATGGTTATGGCCTGAATTTCACAGATTTTATGAATGTTGACAGATTAAACAATGTTTTTGTTTTCTCAGGTGAGGAGCTGGCTGAAGTTCAGCTGATGTCAAACATGAACGCTGATGTTCAGATGTTTGTACCTTACACTGATGCCCTCCAGGCCAGTCTGATGCAGCTTGTGGAGGACATCATGAACCAGCGTGTGGTTAAGACTGATATGAAATTGGGTCACATTCTGTCCAAGGCTTTTGAGGTAAACCTATAACAAACAAACAAATATACATACATGGATCATTAGAAATATTTTAGCAGACTGGTGAATTATTTAGCGATCATTTTAGAACGTCCATTCCTCTTAGTCCATTTTTAGACAAAGTCGTAAGAAACATCAATGTGTTTTTAAACAGGCAAGCAATATCTGGATGGACAAGATCGCCACTGAAGTTCCCTATGTAGACACTCTGAGGAACAGTTTAGCAGAAATGCCCTCCATGCCTTCCATGCCTGACAACCTGTTCATGAACCTGTAAGTAAGACTTGAAAATTAGCAGTTTCCCGTCCTGCTTCTGAAACTAAGAACTGTAGATCTGTTACGAAAACCTCTCAACCATATTTTTGTCAACATGTTATATAATAATACACCTCTAAAAAAAATGTTTAAGGAAAAAATAAGTTGGGCTGCCATTTGTATATGGTCCTAACTAGTAATGCATCTTATCCATTTGACCAGTGAAAGCACATTCAGATACCGGTTCAACAAGGACAGAATGACCGTCACCATTCCTGTGCCTTTTGGAGGAAAGTCATCTGAGGAGCTGAGGATTCCACCTGTGCTCACCATACCACAGATGTCTTTGCCTGGGTTGGGCCTAGAGCTGGAGTCCAGGCAGATCCCCATCCAAACCTTCACCGTCCCCTCTGAGTACGATCTTACTCTGCCACTCATGGGAATGGTGGACGTGGCCGCTAAAGTCAACAGCAACTATTACAACTGGGAGGGAATGGCCTCTGCCGGGAACAACACCGTTGATTCTCCTAGCTATCTGGCCAAGTTCAAAGTCATGGCTGACAGCCCCATTGAACTCCTCTCTTTCACATCAGAGGGTAACTTGGCCTTTTCATCAATTTAGTCATAAATATTTGAGAATTGATTGTCATCAACATATAAACACTGTGTAAACATAGATACTAATCAACTGAAATATTATATTTCATAATTTCTTAACTATCATAAAGGCAATGAACTACCTGTCTTTTTTATTCTGTATAGTATCATAACAGTGTGATAATATCTTATAAGTGTTCAAGACTCCAATAGTAAATATTAATTTATGAATTTGCCTTTTGTTTCCTGTTTTACAGGAGTTGCAGAGATAAGTGACTCACCAGAGGAGATCCTGAAATTCGCTATTGATAGTTCCCTGAAGCACAAGCTCATTGACACAAGCTTTGATGTCCTGCAAACCATCGCTATCTCAGACAAAGTCTTGACAACAAGCAGCTACAAGATCCAAGCCTTGAGCACTCTGGGCCTGCAATCATCTTTGCACATGACCTCCCAGTGCTCCCTTGCCTCAGATATGCTCGCTGGAGATGCCAATGTGGATGGAAGTCTGACTGTTGGATCCATGTCTGCCAGCACCACCTATTCCCAGTCTTTCACTGCCGAACTAATGACGAAAGAAGCAAGAACAGAGTCCACACTGACAATGACCTCAGGGATCCTGGAGGTTGTGAACAAGATGAAGGCAGGGTATGCTAATGAGCAGCTCCTGATTGAGTCCACCACCAACATGAATACCGACCCAATCAAGCACACCACCACGGTCACCATTGGCTATAAAGAGGCCCAGTTTACGATCCAGACTGACGCTGTTACCAAATCTGAAAATAAGATGCTCCGTAGTCAGATAGATATCGCTGCTTCCAGAGCAGAGGTTAGCATCAGGGTAGAGAACCAGGCTGATGACACAGAAAACCGTGCCTATTCTTTGATTTCTGGGTCCATGAACCCCTCTGGCATGGAGATCAATGGTGATGCATCCATAAACATCTTTGAAAGCCGTGCCTCCCATAAAGCAACTCTGACCCTGAACACAAATGGCCTGACCACCAGCTGCACTACAACTGCACAGAGCAGCCCAATGACCTTTGAGAATGTTTTGCATGGTGGAGTTGACACTGCTGGAGCTGTTATGTCCATCGCCACCAAAGGAGTTGTCAACGAAAACAAAGCTGAGCTCAACATTGAGGGGAAATTGGGAACTTCAGAGGTCTATCTGAACGGCATGTTCAAGGGTAACCTCTTTGATGCTGATGGCAGAAACAGTGTGAACTTCAGAGTGAATGAGGATGGCTTGTCCTTCTCCAACAACCTGGTTGGATCTCTTAACAACATGAAAACTGACAATACACACTCCCTGACCCTTACTCTGAGATCTCTGGCATTCCACTCAAAGAGTGACAATTTCCTTAATGAGAGAAACACCTACAAACATGACATCACAGTTGACATGGAGCCCTTTGCTGGCTCAGTCATTGTCAGCAATGCCTTGAAGATCATGGATGCCAGCTTTTTGCATGAAGGCCAGTACAAGGTAGAGCCTTACAAAATGGATGTGACTGGGACAATGATGGGAGTTGTCTCTGAGGAAGAGCTGAAACACACCTATGAAATCACATTCTTTGACATGGTCCTCTCTGCAAAGAGCAACACCAATGGAAAATTCCTGGGCACTCACGTGACACATGCCATTGACATGGAGGTTGCTGGTCTTTCCATGAAGTTAAACAACATGGCTAACTTCAACTCCCCCAACTTCCTCCGCCTGGACAGCACTGTCAAAGCTGTTGCTGAGCCCTTCACTCTGAACATTGATGCCATTTTCAACACAAATGGCGCAGTGTATTTGTATGGACCACAGAGTGGTGAACTATACAGCAAATTCCTCCTGAAGGCAGAGCCCCTGGCTTTCACACAGTCATTTGAATACAGAGCCTCAAGCACTCATGAACTGACAAATGGCATCACCATCAACACCAACATGAACAACAAAATGAACAGCCTGATTACACCCCAGGAGCAAAGTGTGACATTGAAGATTACATCCAAAATGAACAATCATGAGCTTGATCAGGAAGTGAATGCTTTCAACAATGCAGAGAAAATGGGACTAGAGTTGGCGGGAGCTGTCTCGACAAACTTCTTCAACCAGGCCAGCGAGAACCACGACTACTCCATCTCTGGGTTTGTGAAGTATGATAAGAACAGTGACAGCCACTTGATCCAGATTCCATTCATTGAACATCTGCCAACAGTTATAGATGAAGTGACGACTACAGTGATCAGGATGGTGCGCAACGCCAAAAACATGTTCAAGGATATGGATACTCAGTTTGATATCAGTGCCAGGTTACATGAGAAGGTTTCTGAGCTGAAAGAGGTAATTGTGACCTTTGACTTTAATCTCTTTGTCCAAGACTTGAAGGCCTTCCTTAACACCATGGTAAATTACATTACCAACCTGATGGCCAAGCTCCCCTCATTGCAAATCATTGATATGCTGAAAGAAGCCATGGACACTATCATGGTTTGGATCAAGAAACTCAACATTCCTAACAAGATCAATGCTATTTATAATGCAATTGAAGAGATCCTGTCAAACTATGAGGTTGAAAAGATAATTGAGAACATCATGGATGAGGCTGTTGAAAGTATGAAACAATATCAAATCAGGGAAAAGATTCAGTCTGCTGTGGCTGCTCTTAAGTCCATTGACCTAGAGCCTCTGGTTAACAAAGTCTTGGCACCTTTGAAGGAGTTGGTGAATCAACTTTATATGTTTGACTTCAAGCAACTGTTTGATGACATGGGTCACTACTTTGACAGAATGGTTAAGAACATCGTGTTTTTTGATTATGAAACATTTACTAGGGAGCTGAACGAGAAGTTAACAGAAATTAGCAAGGTTCCTTGCTTTGGAAAACTCTATGGGGAGTTCAGAATCATCTCACCTGATTACAGCCTCAGGACCACCGCTGAGCTGCAAAACACCACCACTACCGAAGTCACACCAGAGTTCACAATGAACATGAACTCACAGGCCACCTCCACTTTTGACCTCCTTGAACACACTCTGGACGCCAGCGTCCACATAGCTGTGCCCAAGATGAGCCGTCTGTCCCTCTCTGAGAACATCAAGGCTATGCATACAGCGTTCACGCTTGACCACCAGGGAACAGTGACTTTCTATGGCCTGTCAGCACAGGCTTCTGCTAAGACTACGGCCAAAGCCACAACTGAGCCCTACAAAGCAGAGCTGGTTAGTGATGCATTCTTTGCCATGGAAAGTGGAGTTTCTGCAAACATGAAGACTGGCTACAAACATGAAGTCAACATGCCTCTCCTCAACATCTTCAGTGACGCCTCCTTCGACCAGACAGCTATTGTCCAGCTTGAAGATGGATCTGTTCGTCTGACCATTAATAACGAGGGCAAGGGCAAATATGCTTTGCAGGACTTCTCTGATGAGGCAGTCCACAAGAGTGACATGGAGGTTGTCATGGGTATCTGCATTTTCAAAGTGGCTTTCACCGGCACCACAGAAAGCAACCATCTCAGAATGAATCAAAACTTGGAAGCTGATATATGCCTCCCTAACCATGTTATAATTGATGCCAAGGTTGAAACAGACACAGATTTCATGAAGAACAGTGTTGCAGAGCTGAAATTCCAAGCTAAAGCTGAAGACCTAAAAATTGATGTTACTGCTTCTCATAATGCTGAGTTGATCGGAGGAATTGAAGGAATTCTTGCAAACTCTATTCTTGCAAAGCTCACTCCCTTTGAGCTTGTGTTTGAAACCAAGAACAAAGGAAACACCAAGGTTGCCTTTCCATTCCAGCTGTCTGGAAAGGTAGATCTCCAGAATGACATTGTTATTAACCTGAACTCTGAGGTACAACAAGCTTCCTGGACAGGTCTGGCTAGATGCAACCAGTACAAATACTCTCATGACTTCTCTGTGGCTAATGGTGAGAGGGAAGTCGGCCTCTTTGCACAGATGAAAGGAGAAGCCAACCTTGACATTCTGAGAGAGCCTATCGACATACCGGCAATGACCGTTCCATTCTTCGGTGTGGAGACCCCTGAGGTGAAAGAATACAGTCTGTGGCAAGACACTGGCCTGAGCAAGTTCCTGATCACAACCCAGCAGACCATTGATATGGATGCCAAGCTGAAGTACATGAAGAACCCTGAGATGATCACCATTGACATTGACATTGAACCAGTCGTTGATGCCCTTAATGGACATATCAAGGTTCTGCAGAAAAGCCTACGTATTGGCAAGGATAAGGCTGTTGATATCCTAACTAAAACAATGCCTGCTTTGCATGTTCCATCTGCCCTTAGTAAGCTAACTTTCCCCAAAATCACTCTTCCCAAAATGCAGAGAGGCATCATGATCCCTGTCCTGGGTGACCTGACATATGAGTTCTCTTTGAAGACAGCCATGATCACGCTCAAGGCTGATGCTGGTCTCATCAACCAGGGCGATATTGTCATCAGACTTGATGCCTCCTCGTCCTCTGAGTTTGAGGTTCTGAATGGTAAAATTGAGGGTACCAGCACCATGAACAGGGACAATGGAATGAAACTGGCCTCTGTCCTGTCCGTGAAACACATGATGATTGAGGGTAACCACGACAGCTCCATCACTGTCAATAATGAAGCTTTGGATGCTTCCATCACAAATTCAGCAAAGCTTAATCTCCCTGTGCTAACTATGGAAATCAACCAGGAGATGTTTGGAAATCCTCAGGAAGGTCTTATTGTCTCTGTGTCCTCTCCATCTGCTGGACTCATTGGACTCCAGGTGCAGACTAAGCGTCCCGCCCAGGTGAAAGGAAGACTCTATGGTCGTTATCCGGTAAGACACATGAAAATTGCATTATCTATCTATCTATCTATCTACCATCCTTCCTTCCATGTGTTTGCTTACTAACAGCTGTTGTTTGTTATTTCAATTAAACTAGCCCAACTTGTCCATATGTCTGAAAATTCTGATTCTATTATTCCCTGATTTTAATATTGCTCCTTTTTGTATTGTTTCACACAGTCTGAGCCAACAAGTGATGTTGACATCGTGGCTGTGAAGATGTCTGTGATGAGCGTGGAGAAGCTGAGCCTTCAGACAACTTGGAATATGGAGGTTCCCTATGAAATGATGCTGGGTTTGAAGCAGAAGGTGCCTACAGTCATGTCAGCCGAAACCTTCCAGGAAATGGTGTCGGATCCCATTAGCAACACCTACACTGAAATTTCCAAATTTGTTGTTATCATCAAAGATTATTTTGAGCAGGCTAAAGAGCAGGGTAATGTTATGTTCAAGAGGGCTGCTGACAAAATAGCAGCAATGGACTTTTCACTTTTCACAAGGGTTTCAGACAGTGCCATGTTTATCGTCAGGGAATACCAAAAGAACATCCAAATTATTCTTGATGCTACCATCAACTTCCTGAGGGAGACTAAGTTTCAGATACCTGGATTCGAAGAGAAGATGTCTGGACTTGAAGTCTACCAAACATTTAGCACCTTTGTTGCCGATGTGTCTGAGGAGGCTATCGTAAAAATTCCAGAATACATTACCTCCACCTTCAAAATGATCATTGATTATTTCAGAGAAATTGAATTCACTTTCCCTGGCTCAAGCTTTATTATGAGGGGAGAGGAAATCCTAGACGACTTGTCACTAACATTGCAGAAAATCCAGACCCAAGTGATTGTGATAGTGAAGAAATTGGGGAATATCCAGCTTGAAGACATCCTAACCAGGCTGTCTGAATTCACCCAGTTTAGCATTGAGAAAACAGAGGAACTCTTCAACTTCCTAAGATCTCAGGATGTAGATAATGTCTCTGCTTGGTTAAGTGATGTATACGCTGATGCCATCAACTCCCGTATTGTGGTTGATATCACCAAGCAGGTGGAGGATGCCATGACAACCGTGGTTGAATACATCAGCATTGTGAGAGCTAAGCTCCAGGATCTTCTTGCAGACATGTCCATTGAGCAGCTTCATGCTGATATGCAGGCCTGGATTGACTCCATGGTAAAACGCTTGAATTCTTTCCACAACACGATCATTGAGCTTCTTAAAGAGAGCACCCAAAAGTTTGAACCTTATGTGAGAATGAGTGAGAGACAGATGGATATTGACATTCCTTTTCCATTCATTTCCAAATTTGACTAAATGACAGAAGATATTTCACTGTCTCCTAAATGTGGGAGAGAATGTTTTTTTTGTGTGTCTGTTATGTAAACAGCAAGACATGGCAATATTCAATTATTGTTTTAATACTACAGAAATGTATGTAAGTCCTGCAAAGGTCTGTACCCATTATGTTTATCCTACCTTATTTTGCAAATGATCAATGTTCTTTATTATTTCAATGTAGATGCTCATCTTTTCTGGTCATACTGTGCCCCTTTATGTTTTATTCTATTTAAAAACAAACTTTGTGAAAACTCAATAAAGACCATTTGTACTTCATACAATATCTCTGTGCCTTCTGTGAATGTTATTCTAAGCAACTATTTAACATCTTAACACTCAACATATGATGTGATTGATGCTCTCATTGCACAGACAATGGTAATACTGCACCCTTCCATTATTAGTCAGGGTTTCCTGCAAGTATAAATGAGACACAAATAACTTCTGTGACTCACAATCCCTTGATAAATGGGGACACAATTTGGGTACATGGTGAATGTTATCCTTACTGATGAAAAGTATAATAGCCAAATTTATTTCACATTATGAATATTTTATTCACTATGGTGTACATGTAATCAAAAGAAGCCTATGTTCCTATGTTTATTTATATTAATGACATTAAAACAGAAAAGATCAAGTGGAGGAATCTTGGGAAACAGTCACACTGTTGTAGGACACAATTACATATAAGCTGTTTGTGTTTTGGAACTAACTGACAAAAACAGTGCATGTATAATTACTTTTTTTGGGTGTGAAAACAGAACGATATAGTGATGGAGACACAAGTTGATTGATTAATTAATTGATTGTCCCAAAGTTCCTCCCTTATGTTCTGTGACCTGTGTTTCTGTTTTTCCACTAGAAAACACTTTCCATTTGATTCTTTATCTTGGTGTACAAATATCACATTGTATAGTTGGTACATTCAACTATACAATGCGATATTTTATTATTTGTGTCCTAATTTAATAAACCAAATCAATTTTAGACATGCCTCACAGATTCCCAGGATTGCTGTTTTGTTTGTGTTTTTGTATTCACTCAACAATTCCTCCATTTATTTATTTTTTTCACTATTCAGAAGAAAAACAAAACCGATATTGTCCGGCAGATGCGCTGAGTAGCCTAAACAAGCTATGTGAAATGTAGAGGGAGGGGTTGGAAGGGGGGTGACTAGTTTGGAACATTAGCCAGTACAATGTGTTCCTGTTCTATAAGGCAGCGCACAGAAAGAGCCCAGCAACAGAGTCAAGCAAAGAATGTGACTTTTACTCGGTTGTAACTCTTGCAGGATTTACACGGTCTCATGCTCTTAACTCTTCACAACCTTTCTGATATTCCATTGGCTGTCTACACAAGGGATCTGCTTTTTCCCATTTGTATAGCTGTTGAAAATGTCTGATAGCTCACTCTTGTGAAGTCCCACCTATCACATGGTGTAAAGTAACTAAGTACATTTACTCAAGTACTGTACTTAAGTATTTGAGGTACTTTTACTTTACTGGAGAATTTCCAATTTTTTATACTTTTACTCCTCTACATCTCAGTGTCAAATATTGTACTTTTTACTCCACTACAATTATTAGAAACCTTTAGTTACTAGTTACTTTGTAGATTTTGATTATTATTACAAAATATACATTAACCACTTCAGCCCTATTTAAACTTTGGCTATTTGAAAATAAAAGATCTACAAGCTCACAACTCGTTGCATCGTGACGCGCTGTGAGCTTGTAGATCTTTTGCTATTTGCCATTTTCAAAATATTTTATACATCTGAAAACTTGTGAAATGGGACAGTCTGCATAATGAGTACTTCTACTTTTGGTACTTTAAGTATATTTTCATGCCAACACTTTTGTACTTTTACTCAAGTCAATTTTGAATTCTGGACTTTTACTTGTAACAGAGTAATTCTACTTTTCAGTATTGATACTTTTATTTAAGTAAACAATTTGAGTACTTTTACCACCACTGACCCTTTCACAGAACTAAGCTAATTTACATTACATTGTAGAGACTACCAATGCCTGCAATAGTGCAGTTTCTTTTGAACCAGCACTCCTACCAGAGTACAGTTACATAATACATATCTGAATGAGCACAGAAGAAAACATCAGTTGAATATCAGGATGCCAGATAATGAAGTGGATGTTTGATTACATATATTTAACTCACACTTTGTAAAGACTGTTGACAATTATTTCCCATCCAAATTTGTAGGTACTATAGATGGCTTAAAAATAATTGCTAATCAGTGACGTGCTGAATTATTTGTGCTCCATAATGAACTGTTCCGAGTTGTGCATTTTAACTGTAAACTGTAGTTATAACATTGACCAAGACCAGGTTACATTACAGAAGATTGCAGCATTCAAAACTTCAGTGATTTCAGTCCCTCTAGCATTATACAGATTAAACAAAGGCAGTTATTTTGGAACCCCGTTTGGTGTTATATATAGCACCCATCTTTTAAAGGTGCATAAAGGTAGGCTGTTCAAAGTGTGCTATATGGAAACTTAGGTGTCTAGACTTAGAAGAAACCGTAGAGAACCTCTAAACGAACCATACAAGGACTTAACAAGTTCTTTGTACAGCAGCAGTGCTATATAGCACCTCAGCCACCCCAAAGAACCACTAATTGTGTGTGTGTGTGTAGATCATGGAGTTTAGTGGAACGTACCTGTCTTCATGTTTACTCAGTTAGATAGTTCTACATTAGACCCCCCCCCACCCACCCACCCCCACAGAGATTCTGAACCCATTTCCTCTTTCCATTGTGTGAACCACCTGTGTATGGTTTCTCAGAGCAACATTCAAATGTGGTCCATTATATGCAGTCATTTAATATAGTGGAATATTTATTTCTAATTTAAGACCACAAAACAGGTATTTTGAAGTGGTCTTGCTGCCTAAATTCAGTGAAGCTTACATACAGACAGTAGCACATTTAAGTTGGGTCTTTATTTTAACACCTGACACAACTTAACCCAAAGAACATACAAAATATATATTGCACCATGTATTCTCTTGTCCTTTGACCCCATCATACACAAGTGTAATATCTGTAAGCTGGATGCTGCAGTCTCCAGCTGCTGAAGGACCTGACAGGGCCTACAGACAGCCATTTTAGAATACAAACGTTACAAAAACAAAATGCAGTGCAAGTTTTACAGCCTTTGTGATTGCAAATAATCAGCTTGGCAGAAATGTTTGAGGCAAAAGTATATGCAGACGGTGACATATCATAATTAATATTACAATTCTGTCATTGTGCAATTGAAACCTTGGCTTGAACGCTAGGCTTTTAGTGTCAGTTCATCACATAAATAAATCACAACCATTTAGGCTATAAAGCGGCCATTGAAATCAGAGGGTAGGGTAGTGTGTTGTCCTTCAGTGGGTAGGCTACTTTCCGCACTTTCACAAGTTACAAAATTAGGATCAACTGTTGAGGTACCGGTCAAGCCAATATTGTCCGCTATTAGAACGAATTAGAGTTTTTGCTTCAAACAACTTCAATCAGAGGATCCAAAACATGTTCAGACAAGTTTCCCACTGGCGAAAGAAAGCGTCTTTGCCAACCACACTACACGACCACGCCGACTGAGCCAGTGTTGCCATGTCCGCTTATATTAAGCAACGTTGGGCTTGTTCTTCTGTAGGTTGCTTGCTTGTAAATATTGGCAGTTGCGGTTTTTTGGGCTCGTTTCTAAAGTGTAGTTGCTTGTTTCCTAATGTTGTTGTTTAAACAAGTAGTTCTCAAACATCTTCATGGCAAAGGCGACCAGATTCGAATACGTTATGCCAGGGACCCCTGTATCAGATTTGTGTTCAACAAAAATCAAAATAACTGAAGAATAACACTTTTGAAATAGCAGATCTACAAGCTCACAACGCGTCGCATTGTGAGCTTGTAGATCGGCTATTTAGTAGCCTATAGTCGCTTCTTTTGGGCTTGTTTTCATATACCTGGTTGCTCGTTTCTCTCGCAACACCTGGCAACACTGGACAGAGCTCAGACAGTCTTCATCATCATAACGGACAATGTTCATACTGTAACGTTTCCACGGGTTCGAATCCCACTTCTGACACAAATGTAACGTTCCGCGCACCGAGCTGGAATCGAGCCCCAGCCTCCAGCTCGGCAGACCGGGCAGGTAACAAGCAACGCCAAGAATAAAGCTTGCTCACTTGAAGGAGCAAGTTACGGCCGGGTCTTTTTGCGGGTCGCGCTACACTACAGTCACAACAAAACGCAGCATTTGACACAACTGCTAGTCTGCGGTCTTCGTTTCTGCAAGGAGGCTCGCGTCGCGGTCTCGAACACTTCCCATATCCCGTCCTTGGTCTTAGCGGAACACTCCAAATAGTCATAAGCACCGATCCGCGTGGCCATGGCCCGCCCGTCCTCCGCCCTCACCGGCTCTTGTTTCAACCGGGACAGCTCGTTCCTCACGTTCTCGTCGTTGCGCAAATCCTTCTTGTTGGCCACCAGAATCAGAGGTACATTCGGACAAAAGTGTTTGACTTCGGGTACCCACTTCTCGGGGATGTTTTCGAGGGAGTCCGGGCTGTCCACCGAAAAGCACATGAGGATGACATCGGTGTCCGGGTAGGACAGGGGACGCAGGCGGTCGTAGTCCTCCTGGCCGGCCGTGTCCCATAGAGCCAGTTGGACTTGTTTGGAATCCACCTCTATGTCGGCCACATAGGTCTCGAACACCGTCGGGACATAGACCTCTGGGAATTCGTCTTTGCTGAACACGATCAGTAGACATGTTTTCCCACAGGCGCCGTCGCCCACCACGACAAGTTTTTTACGTATATCTGCCATTTGATCAACTTCTCCCAACAACGCGTCCCTCCGTCGCTCAAATGTAAAACCTCAGAACCACGCAGTCTGTTGTTACGCCGATGATCGAATGCGCTCAGACAGCTATTTATATATACACAATATAGACAAGGAAAATGGTTTGACAGAAATGTTCCAGGAAGAGCTATCTCCCAAAGTTCTCATAGCAGCAGTCACACTGACACAACGCCTCTTTCTTTATAAAGCAGAGGGCCGCTTTCTTAATATAGCAATCCAATCGGAAATGGGGAGGTGAGGTCACTTTTTGCGGAGGGGGAGGTGATTGGATCCCAACATTTACCCCCTGATGTAGAGGAGGGCCATGTACCACTACCAACCAACCGACCCCAGATCAGCTCTGAATGCACACAAGGCCCAACGGCGTGATGATGACCAATACTACATACATACATACAGATAGATAGATAGATAGACCTTTATTGATCCACCGTTATTGAGGGAAATCCAGTTTAACATAGCCTACAGTACAGTTGATTCAATCAACTTGATTTGAGCCTATTCACCCCACACTCCAAAATGTTATTGCTATTTGTGTCATTAAATGACACATGCCCACCCTGGCTGAGATGATTGCATAATAAGAGCTATTCATTGATCAAACAACCCATATTGATATTAATTAAACTGTTTTGAAGCAGCATATCCAACATAAACTGATGGACTGTTATATAGCCAACAACAGCTACCAGTGTTCGTGTGAGATGCTGCTTTATGTTCATTATAAAAGTAAATTAAGGTCAACAATGAAATCACGTATTCTTGTGCTTTTTTATTCAAAGTAGGTGTTTCCCGTGGTCAAATACATTCGGAAATTGTTCAGCGCAAGTCTACGTAGTTCACGTTATAACCTTCATTAATTAATTACTGTACTCTCGCGTGGCTGCTGTTGGCTGTAGTTGGAGACACGAGTCTCCAATAGTCTGGCTACGCGAGATTACAGTAAAATACACCAGGTGGGAGGGGCACTAGCAGTGTTGCCATGTCTGCTTATTATAAGCGAACTTGAGCTTGTTTTTCCTGTAAAGTTCCTTGTTAAATATTGCTAGTTGCGTTTTTTGGGCTTGTTTCCTAATGTTGTTTAAACCAGTGGTTCTCAAACATTTTCATCTGAAGGACCCCCAATTAATATGTATTTGTCCAGGGACCCGCATCTGAAAATAATTTGTGGCAATAAGGAGGGACCCGCGTACAAGATTGGGGTTGTTAAAAATGTTTCACAACGTGTTTAATTTCAACATTTTTACATTTATTTCAATATTCTTTTAGAAAATAGCACATCTACAAGCTGTGAGCTTGTAAATCGGCTATTTTCAAATAGCTGATGTAATAGGGTTCAATTAAGGTAAAACCGGTCGCTTCGTTTGGGCTTGTTTTCATCGACCTGGTTGCTTATTTCTCTCGCAACACCTGGCAACACTGGGCACTAGCGTTAGTAGCGTATGCAAACTGTTAGCTTCGGAGGCTACACGTTACAAACCCTTGCTGCTAAATCACCGCTCTCTCTCCTCCAACGGAAACAAAACAAGACAGATTTCGGGGCTTTGACTGTGCAGCAACAAGCATAGATAGACCCTAAACACGACAGCGTGTCAGTGAGTATCTCGTATTAGACGCACAAATCGAACAGCTACAGTACGTTTTTGCAGATCAGTTATTTAGAACATGATTGCCTTGGTGTGTGTGTGTGTGTGCGTGTGTGTGTGTTTCCCCTTTTGTTTAGCGGTGTAGGCCCCTGTGTTTGGGACCTGGAGAGGGGCCATGTTGTTTTAGACACACAGTGTTTGCTTGATGTTTTTAAGCTCGTGGTTTGTGTTATACTTGGTCTCGCTTCGACAAAAATCACACAATGTTCAGCCGAAAGAGGTGTCTATCAGCGTCACGTCGACACTTTGTTCACCTTAAAACGTGTGCTTTTGGGCGAAAACGTGTCATGTTTTTGTCGAGCGACCCGAGTATATACATTTAAAAAGACTGTAACTTAGCAACAGAGCCTGTCTTTTTGCTAACTAGTTATGGTGTCTTTGTTTGTTTGCTAGCTGACTGGTTAGTTCACATGTTCAGCCAATGAAACGGAGCGCAGTTGGACATTCATTCACAGCAAGCAGGTCTGTGATGATGTCTCACTGGTCATAATAAACATGAAAGAATAAAGAGGCCTGCTAACTGCTTTACATTACACCTGGCTATGGCTAACCGTGCCCTATATACGTGAATCCGGCCAACTTGGTTAACAACAACAAATGACTTGAGCGAAAAGCAAACAACGCTGGTTATTTATGTCCAAACGTAACATGTAGTTAAAGTGACCACAATGTTAACTGTAATAGGAAGAATGCGGACCTGCTAAAAGGAGCTAACGCGTTAGCTAGCCAGCTAGCATGTTTAGGGCTGGAACGCGTCCATTTGCAGGAACAGGGCAAAAACAATGATCACACGACAAATGTCTGCACACGAGTCCCAAGCTCTGGTAGGATTTATAAGCTAAATTTCTGGCCGACAGAAGGATCATCGATCATTACTTTAAAGGTTTCATCAGTTAAATGTAGGCTAATATCATTTGAGGCATCACCATCATTGACAGCCACTTGTTTTTGTCTTCGCTACTCGCGTAACCACAGCTCACACTGCTAGCGTTGCAGCGATCAAAATAGCACCTAATCACACCAATCAGGAATATTATTTATTTAAAAAAAAATTGGGACACCAGGACCATGTCAACGACGGTGCTAAAAATAAGGGGTTCGTGGAACGGGTTGAATGTCCCGGGGATTAGTCAGATCCCGTCAAGGAAAGGGTTTCACCGATGAACGGTGTTCATTTAACTGTTGACATTGTACAACCTGACCGATTTTACGTTCCCAGCTAAATTTGCATGAGGGATTTTGCTGTCACTGGAAACATTCTATGCAATCTAACAAATCAATAAGTATTAGAGATCTTAAAAAACATGGCAAGGCTAAAAGAGATGAAAAGGAGAAAATTGGGCCTGATATATAGTTGTAGTATAGTAATGGGAACGCTTCCCAAATGTGTCATTTCTTATCTGACATTAAAAAAAATACCATAATGCTTTAACCACTTATGCCCTGTTTTCAAATTGAAAAACATAGCTGATGGCCAAACTCATGAGTGATGTTGCAAGCTTGTAGATCTGCTATTTTCTTTGTGACAATTTTCGCCTATATAATGACATGGCCAGAAAAGGGATGGCAAGTTCAAAGTTCATGAGGCCAAATCTATTGTCTACATTTAAAAATGAATCAGCTAAACCTCTTTGTCTGTTTCATATAGGCTTTCCCGTGGAATGAGCGTTCCATGCAGCATCCTAGGTATGAATGACGTGGGCTGGCAGGAGACAAGAGGTGGGATGCTGCATGCAAATGGTGCTCCTGAGACCGGGGGTGTCCGAGTACATGGAGGAGGACCTCTAGCTACAGTTGGGGGAGCTGGACAAGCCCCTGGAGGACCACATTTACAGGGTATGGACAGGGGCGTCAACTCTACCCCAGGAACCCCACAGCCTCCACTGAGTGGGCGATCTCAGGATGATGCCACAGTGGGGTACTTCTTTCAGAGGCAACCAGGGGAACAACTTGGAGGATGTGTACCCAGCAAGCATCGCTGGCCAACTGGAGATGGCAATCACGTTGATCAGGTACAAATATTTGTTAAAAAAATTGACAGCTGACTAACAATTTATTGCAGGCCAGATGGAAGGATTGCTATTTATTTCAAGATACATCAAGTGTGGGATCCAATGAGAAATGCAGCTATACAAAATATTATGAATATATATCATATATAGATCCTATCTATTTATTATTATTATTATGTTAAGCCCATTGTAAATAGAATGGCGCACATTACTTTAAAGGTAGGGTAAGTGATTTACTTTGGTTAAAATAAGTGTTAAATAGTTCAGTAAAAGGAGTCTCCCATGTCTCCAGCTCTTAAACAGAAAATGCATTTTCAGTGCTCTCTCCTGATTGGCTTAAATGTTGTCACCTACCTGAAAATGTACTATATTCTGTTTACTAAAGAGCTGGAGAGACCCCTGCTCTGTAGCAATCATTACTATCAGAATATAATACTTTAACCTTTTTTAACAAAAAAAAAAGCAAAAAATATCACTTACCCTACCTTTTGTAATTGATTTAAAATGTGAAATTTAACATCAGTGTAATCTTTCATTTTCATTGTTTGTGACTTGACATCTTGGTTAGAAAATGTGCATATACTGTAATTTAAAGCTTCTTGATTTTGATTTAAATACCCACATACTCGTCCAATAGGTGTACAGTATAATGGTCTTGGTGCTCTGTTAGTTTAGATTTGTTTCACCCCATAGTTTGGGAGATGGGATGTTTTTGATTAACTCAATATAACAGTCTTATTCGTAGGCCAGTATGGTACTAGCCTACTAATAGGACTGTTTTATGGAATTGTCTTTCAGGGGACAACCATGGTCTTTTCACCATCCATTATTGGCACTTCAGTTGCAATTTCTAGATGAAATGACTCCAATTTCTTATTGTAGCACTGGATGTGGGTAACGACTGGCACCAAAACCATTTAGTGCTCTGTTTCCAAGCCCTAATAGTTGTTTACAAACACCACATAGAGGCTTATACATTATCAACTTTGACATTTTTTTCATTGTTATATGGGAGCAAAATATTATTTGCCTAGCAGGAGCTTCTCCTTGGTCATCCCGAGCAGGAGAGCTGTCTGTGGGGGGAGAAAAACACAGTCGGTGTGTGTCTTTGATTGTAACGGTCAAGACATAAACCATGTAGTTTGGTCAGTCTTGACTAATTTCACGCATACAACTGCTAGTTTAAAAATCTTCATTAAAATGTTATAATGTATCATATGTTTACAGTAATTGACGGCATGCGAGAATATGCGAACACGTAATTTGTGACCAAAATCACATGAATGAATCATGTGAAATATCTTTGCTTCCTGTGTAAATGCACCTTGAGAGCTATGGCTATTGGGTTCACCCCACACACATGCAGCAGACCAAATGTGTATAGGCGTATAGGCGGCCGTGGCTCGCGAGGGAGAGTCACCGCTGTTGTTCGATCCCTGACCCCTCCTGGCTTTTGGTCGAAGTGAGCTTGAGCAAGACAATAAACCCCTAATTGCTCCATGAGCACCGCTAGGTGGCTGCCCACTGCTCATAATAGTTAATGGTTCAAATGCAGAGAACGATTTTCCCCACGGGAATCAATAGACCGTTAAGCCTTATGCTTAGTGGAAACCCAAGTTGATTCATTATGTAACCAACGTTCATTTAGATACTGTACTATGTAGAGCCTGCCAACCTAAGAATTCTTGACTGATGTCACACCTGGCATCATTGTGATCAGCTCATTTTCATTGATTTCAAGCTTCTTCCCCAGCTACTTTTCCCCCACCCCTCCATATGAGACCTTTGTACCTTTGTTCAGCCAAGCCCCTATATGCTAACCCACTCCCCCAGTCCCACTGTGTATACAGTCAACCTGATAAAAAGAATAGAAGCTGTCTTGTGTCTCTGTTTTACAGAGGTTGTGAGCCTATATAGCGCTAGTCATCAATCACACAAAAGGCCGTGGCTTGGCTGATAACCTGATATGAGCGGATGATGACAATAGGCCAGTGAAGATGGTGCATTGCTTATTTATGCTCTCCAGTACATTGTAATTGTGGTGCAAACTAAAATCACTGTGAGTTCCTTTATTGGGATTTGTGCTCAGCATATTTTTTGTGGTCTTAATTAGTTGGTGTCCCTTTTTTGCATCACAGATAAGCCGCATTAGCTTTACTGAAAGAACAGCATGTAAGATTTGACTTGTATTTTGTTTTTGTTGGCCATTGGTAGACTGATTAGTATGAACATCACTGTCGTGTCGAACGTGCCGGTTCTAAATGTTTGAAATAATGTAATCTGGTGTCAGGTGATGAACAGCCAACTTCTGTACATCTTACACATAATTCTATTTGTGATATACTATATCAAAGGTATAAAATTGTGCTGTTCTCCTTGGCAGGGCACCAGAGTTGACAAACCTTTTAGTTTGTTCAGGTTGCACTTGTGCACAACGTTTTCATATTGGTGCACCAGCATATAATTTAGGTGCACCCACACATAGACACTCCGACAGATCTGCTAAATGTAAGGTGCACTGGTGCAACCAATGAATGTTTTTTGGATGCATGCGTGTCCAAAATGGGTGCACTCAGGAGCCCTGCCTTGAGTTGAATTTACTGCCTAAAATCTTACCATTAACTCATAATGTCTTTGAACAACTCTTGAAAGAGGCAGAGAATAGAAGACAATTATTTTAAAGGTGCTGCAAGTGACATTTTTAGGTTGTTCAAAAGTTCTGTTCTGTTTGTTCAGTAACAGGGGTCTCCCTGTCTGTCCAGTTCTTTGGTAAACGGAAAATACATTTTCAGGTGGGTCACCAATTTCATCCAGTCAGGAGAGAGAACCCATTTATCAGCTTTAATTTGATAGTGATCCAGTTCTGAATTTGTCTACTCATTTATGTGTTTAATCACGTCCAATTTCACTTGTTTATCCTGTATCGAGTATGAGTTTTAGTCTCTCCTGATTGGATGAATTTGTTATCCTGCCTGAAAATGAATTTTCTGTTTACCAAAGAGCTTGGAGAGACCCCTGTTTCTGAACAAATGCTCTATAGCAATGATTACTATCAGAATTAGAGTTATTTAACACATATAAAAATCCCCACCTAAATAAACATTTCACTGGAATTTCTTTACTGAATTGTGCTAACTTTTATTTTTCATGAATGTCCTTCTGATGGTCAAAATTCTAATGTGGGTGATCAATCCCTTATTCTCATTAGTTTATCTGTACATCTTTTATCATTTAACTCTGTGTCCATTTGGTTACATTTGTACACCCTCTGAGTTAAATTAACAATCCTCAGTGTGCATTTATCATTTCTAACTCGGTATCCAATTGGTTACATTTGTACACCCTCTTAGTTAAATTAAAAATGATGGGGGCGTCCGCTGGCCTAGCGGTCCAGGCGCATACCACATGCTGGTAATCCAGCTTGACAGCGCGTCGCAGGTTCGACTCCCGATCCTGACGACCTTTGCTGTATGTCATCCCCCCATCTTTCTCCCCATTTCCTGTCAGCCTACTATCCTATCAATAAATCTTATCTGTCTATCTCTTAGATTTCGATGGTGTTAATAAAATGAACCTGTGAGTTAATATAGCTTTCCCCTACGCTGATCTCAGGTCCGTACAGTGGATGAGATGAACTACGACTTTCAAGCTCTTGCTTTGGAGTCCAGAGGCATGGGAGAGGTAAGGGCTTTTAGTGTGTGTATGTGTATACATATATATATATATATATATATTTCTAATTATTTTTAACTCATTCAGTCCCAATTAAATTAAAAAAAATAATTGTGTTCTGTGCCAGCGATTTTTCGTTTTTCGTACTTTTTTCAAGTAGTCACAGTAGTCACAGAATATTTATCTCCAGTATGATCGATCCCCTGATGGTTGCTAATCATAGCGGGTAAAAAAAAAAGTACACAGGAGCCGAGATGCAGCCTTTTTAAGTAATAAGTTAACCAAGAAGTGAATGGAGCAGCAAATCTTCGGATCACGATATCTTGGGTTCTGAACGTAAAAAAAATAAAAAATAAAAATCATGTTTCAGTAGGCTGAATTTGATATGGATTGTTGTGCTCCATAGTTAAGGTTAGACATTCTTATTTCAGGCGGGGTTTCACACTGTATTTAATATATGTAAACATATTTGCACTCCAGTGATCATTTATTTAAACCTATCCTTTAACATCTGCAGCACTAGGATAATGCTGCACTAGATAATCATAAGGATGATGATTTGTATTCTTCTTTTTATAGCTTCTGCCAGCAAAGAAGCTCTGGGATTCTGATGAATTGGCCAAGGATGGAAGGAAAGGGATGCTTCTTGGAGAAGAGTGGAGGGACAATGCTTGGGGAACATCCCGTGAGTGTCTCTTGTGTTTGTGTACGATTGGAGATCTCTGCCTACCGATATGTCTTGTGACCTTCTAAATTCAATGTTGTGGTTAGAACGGTAGGGAAACGGCCGCAGACAAACCAACGCCTGCTTGGTCCCATTGTCCCAATTAGGGATGTGGGCAGATATGCAGATAAACGGTTCTGCCCCTACTAAACGTTAACTAAATAAAATGTGATTATTCTATTAAAGCTGCACTATGTAACTTTCCTCTTCTACCCCGGATGTGAACCCGTTTTCCTGCGCAAGTCCTGAATGTGTTTTTACCATTGAGCTAATAGAGCCTGCCTGCTTGCTTAGGGGATAAATTGACCATCTTGACCATCAGATACTGAAATTTGTCAGATCCTGTGTCGAGGTGAGGCATGACCTTTGACACAATCTAAACGTCTCAATAGAAGAGCAGGGAGACAAAATACAACCCTGTGACTGCAATGCCATTACATTCACACTGAAGGCTGGATAGCAGTTAAGGGAGAATCTCATTTATATTGTTCGTACGCCCAGCGGGTCCCAAAATCCAAGCTAAAGGCCACGCTGTACAGGTGTATCGGGGCTCCAGACTAACTTTTTAGTTGCACTGGTGCACATTTTCATATAGGTGCTCCAGCATTTCATTTACACACAGATTGACAGACCTGCATTGGAGTGACCAATGAAAATAGTTTGTTGCACTGGACTGATATTTGGGTGCAGGTGCGCCCAAAATGAGCCCTATGTTTTCGTTGTCATTGTTTTCAGTTTTTTTCCCCCCCACATCTTGTCTATATGTTGCCCTGTTCTGCCTGTGAATTGAGGAAAGGCTCAAAGCACGCACTTTTCGGATGGGACGATACTCTTTTTGTGTGTCCATACTCTCAGCCGCTGTTAAGGATCGCGGAGGTCTTTTTAATGTGGCTGCAGTATAGCAAAGCATCAAACTGGACCAATTTCAGCAGGTGAAACTTGCACAACTTGCTCATAGCGATCTCAGAATGGACTCAATATTTCCTTTTTATTTTTGTGTTCAATAAGTGAGAGGTACACACAATCACCCTCACCACTGCTTGATGACTGTTTTGTTTCATTCTGCAAAATTTTCCGTAATGAATAGAATATACGCATCAGAGTCGGTGTGCAAGGTGCAACGATTTACGGATTAAGTAAACGCACACAAAAATACACACTGCAGTTGGCTTCAGTAAGATCCTTAACATGATTTTACTGTGTAGATTGGAGTCCTAGACAAAGAAAAAAGAAATCCTATCAAATGGGGGTCCATGGCCTAATGCATATTGAACTGGGGGTTCTTGAAATCAAAAGGGTTGAGAATAATTTATCATTTTAATGCCTTCAATGGACTTGTTTGTTTTGGTCATGTAGAAAGTGGCTGCTAGTTGCAGCTTGACGCGCTCACTGGAAGTGGGAACCCCTCACTCACTGTTTGACTGCTTTTTCTTTTGAGGTGGTTGAAAAGTTTCGCAGCAAGTTTGAAGTTTCTGAATACTGCACGACACAGAGCCATTTGGCTCTTACAGTATTCTTTGTCATACTAGGAGCCAGTGGGAAGGGCAGCCAGCACTAAGCAGTCTTGTTCTTGTTGGCACCAGTATAGCCATACTGAAGCATTACTTTATTCCAGAGTTATTACTGTGGTTTGACCACATTATAAACAATAGCCTTTGTGTTGCTGAGACGTGTATATGTGCATATGCTATAACTTAATAACCCCTCCACCAAATTGTCATTCAGATCATTCAGTGTCCCAGCCAATCATGGTGCAGCGGCGACCAGGCCAGAGTTTCCACGGGAACGGAGATGCAAACTCTGTTCTGTCACCTCGCTCTGAAGGAGGAGGACTGGGAGTGAGCATGGTGGAGTATGTCCTCAGCTCCTCTCCTGGAGACAAAATGGATGGCCGCTACAGGAATGGTGGTTACGTAAGTTTCTCTTTCCCAGGACACATCATAGTGCAGACCGTTAATCTTGGTTTGTAGCGGTAGTCTGAAACATGCATTCTTTGCTCACAGGGTGGAGGTGATGCTGACCCAGATGGTAGAGAAAAGGGTGACACCCAAGAGAAGGTGTCCCCTTTTGAGGAGGACAAAAGCCAAGAGATGAAGGTGGGAGAGGAAAGCGATGCTTCTAAAGCGAACGGAAGAGGCCTGCTCAATGGCATGGACAGAGACTGCAAAGACTTTAAGTACGTTGTCTTTTTAGCAAATCTTTACTCGTACAATCATTAAATTCTGCATTATTATTGGTAATATTATATAAATTGATATAAAGACTTTGGTAGAAATAGAAAAACCATAACAATGAGGAATGTTAGACTAATAAAAAGTAGGCTACATGCCATTAAGAGAACAGAGTATGTGCTGCAAATTAACCAGAAGATGTCTAAATATTTATAATTAACTGTGTATAGCCGTGTGGTCACATTTCCCATGGACAGACGGTGGCAGAGATCTATAATACATTTATAAAACATGAGAGATCGTGCTTGACAACCCTTCCTTGCTCCTCCAGTCCAACCCCTGGAAGTCGCCAAGCTTCCCCCACTGAGGCTGTAGAGAGAATGGGCCCCAGCCAAGCTGGTTTAGAGATGATGGGCCAGCACCACCCACACCCACACCCCCACCCCCATGCCCACCAACACCCCCACCCCCATGCCCTCCAGCAACAAAATCCTGCCCAGAATAAGGCCCCTACTGAAGACTTTCAGAACCAGGAGGCCCAGAACATGGGGGGTATGGAGCAACAAGCTGGCGTCGAGTCCCTGCAGTTTGACTATGCTGGAAACCAGATCCAGGTGGACTCCTCTGGGACCCCTGTGGGCCTGTTTGACTACAACTCCCAGCAGCAGGTTTGTTGAATTTTAACATCTATAAGGGTCCTTAATGCATTGGTTCTCAAAGTGGGGTCCAGGGACCCCCAGGGGTCCTTGAGGGAGTTCCAGGGGGTCCCCAGCTAAATGATGGATAGTTAGGAACCAAATGGACCCTTATGGGTCTGTAACTCTGAGAGTGTACAAATGGAACCAAATGGACCCTAACGGTTCCATTTGTACACTCTCAGAGTTAAATTGGCATAGATTTTACAATATAAATTGTGGTCCAAGGGATAAAATGCCATTAAATGGGGGTCTGTAGCCCTGATGCATGTCAAACTGGGGGTCCTTGAAATTAAAATGGTTGAGAATCACTGCTAGAGCCGTAAAAAAATCTTCTCTTAGCGGGGTCCGCGGGCTAATAAGTGTCAATTTGGGGGTCCTTGACATGAAAAAGTTTGAGAACCACTGCCTTAATGGATGTGTGTTCAGTCTGTTCACCTAACATAAATGATCTTCTTTTTTCCTTGCAGTTGTTCCAGAGATCAAATCATCTGACTGTTCAACAGCTCACTGCTGCCCAGCAACAACAATATGCGCTCGCCGCAGCCCAGCAGCAGCACCTTGGTATGTTTCCATGTATGGCTATGATGGTTAGGTTTGTGTGTGTAATTTCGATACAATTTGCTTTGTAGGAATCAAGTTGAATAGTGGGCAGCATACATTTACTGTCAATATGTAAACTTTGAACTGGTATTTGATGGTCATTCTTCTATTACCCAGCTGGCCTTGCTCCTGCATTTGTGCCAAACCCTTACATCATCAATGCTGCCCCACCTGGAACCGACCCCTACACTGCTGCTGGGTTAGCAGCAGCAGCTACACTTGCAGGTTAGCTCACACCATTGCGTTCAGGCTTTAACGGTGCTGTAAGGGATATTTTCTTTAATAAAACAAGTGTTAAATAGCTCTGTATTCCGATTTTAATCATTGTCAGTGTTCAATATCAGGGGTCTCCCCATCCACCAAGCTCTTAAGTAAGCAGAAAATACATTTTCAGGTCGGGATATCAAGTTCATCCAATCAGAATGGAGAACTCCATACGGGATACAGGAAAAACACGTGAAATCCGATGTGATGAAACAAACAAGTAGACAAAATTGGAACTGGAACACAAGCTGATAAATGATCCTTGTGGGGTTCGCTCTCCTGATTTGATTACATTTTTAACCCACCTGAACATTTGTTTTCGTTTACTAAAGATGGGAGACTCCTGTTACTGAACAAAGCACTCTACATGATTACTATTTTTAATGTATTTTAGCGAGTCAAATATGTATAACTTAATCTGTTCCCTAAGGGCCTACAGTGGTTCCACCGCAGTACTATGGTGTTCCCTGGGGTGTGTACCCGGCCAACCTCTTCCAGCAGCAGGCTGCAGCTAATGCCAATCACTCAGCTAATCAACAAGCATCCAATCAGGGACCAGGACCTGGCCAACAGCAGGTAGATGTTATAGTTATTTGTACGTTTTCTTTTCATGAACGCTAACCTAACACTATCAGATGATCGGAGATCTCCCCCTAACTATCATCTAGGGACTATTAAATACAAGGTAGTTGCTAGAATGGCCACCAACAAAGCAATGTCTACTTCTTTGGATGCATCCGCCCCAATAGGAAGGGACATCATAAGGTCTTTGGATCGGTTGTTTCGACCCAGTTTCAACGATGAAAGCTGGGAGATTGTCCTTTGTCTCTAGTTGAGCAAAGCATTTGAGAATGTGAGTCAACAATAGCTGGCCTTCTTGGGTTTGATATTCACGCCAAGTGGCAGACAACACCAGTTAATCCATTGCAAATGCCACAGGACTGCTTTGAATTTAGAAGGTTTTCCAGCTCATTGATACACTGGATTTTAGTGGCATTTTTAAGTAGATTCATTAACATTAAATCGTCTTCTCAAATCCCAACTCAGATATTTTGTCCATACAAGAACATTCAGATTGGTCCGCTGAAGTGTTGTAATAAATAAATATAAAAAAAAACATTAAATATTGTGCCAGCCAGTGTCATAAATAACCTTGCATTTCTTTCCAGGTGATGCGCACAGGAAACAACCAACGCCCCCTTACACCTGGTCAGAGTCAGCAGAGTCAGCAGGAGTCCCTAGCAGCAGCAGCTGCTGCTAACCCAGCCTTGGCTTACGCAGGCATGTCAGGTCAGTTCACTATATTCCAACAGGGAAGCCATCAAGTACACTGAGCATCACTGCATTAACTATTTAGGCAGTTTTGGTTTAATCTAAATGCAACAAAAACACCCCAGCTATACTATTCCGGTAATCTTTATTTATTGTGCAGCACAGTTCCATTCAAGAACGAGGCTGAAACAGACTTTTCATATCGTTGCTGGCGGGTGGAAAACGTGTATGTCCAAAACCCTTACTTTTCAGAAAATGAGAAAAAACTCATGTTCCAATGGATCCAATATATTTATTGTTTAGTCATAAGCTAAGCTATTGTCAATAACCTTTCATTGGTTCAATATCTTCTCTACTTTAATTGAAGCCAGGCCCCAGCAGCCCGTATGTGTGCGGACTGTCAACTTGTGGCACAGCAGTCTTTTCTACCATTACATAATTCTCTACTCATAATCAATAAATGTTTGCCATCTCTCCCACATTTAGCCCTGTAAACGGCGCGCATGCGCAAACCGGTTTTCATTTAGCCACGAGGCGATATACTCACGCCTTCTACTGCGCGTGCGCCGGACTCTCACGGCGCACAGAACGAACACCACTCAGCCATAGTAGCTGTCGCTCGCATGTACTTCAGGACAGTCTTATTGAAACACTTCTTTTAATGACTTTTTATCTCTCGCTCGCTGCCAGTGCGGATGGTGTGTTAAAGGTGTTTTCTTCTCATTTGGGCCAAAAAAAAAGGGTGGGTTTGAAAAGTATTGGAATTGGTCCATTGTTTACTTCTGTGCATTCCACTTTACGACGGGGCAAGCCAGTAATTCAAATCAAATTTATATTCCTTTATTTGTCTGAAACATTATTCCATTGGGCACATCTATCGCTCTGAGTCTCTGACTTGCCATGGGAGTTGAGTTGTGCTGCTGGAAGGGAGCGGGGGTTCTTAAGCCGTGTCAACATCCTGTCAGCTGTACACCACTAGAAAAGAAAAAAGAGTGGTACTATTAATAAAAAAAAATACGAATGGACAGATGTTTCTCTGGTTATGTAATTTCCCTGGGCAATGATTACTGAAAGGAAGTTCACAAACGTTGGAACTTTCAGGACAGCTGTGTTAATTGTTTACTGAATGAAACCATCGCAATCAGGTGTACTTTCAGCAAGGCTTTGTTTTTGTGAACGCTTGTGGAAAAATTAAGAATCAAAAGTTTATTTGTCACTACAAGCACAAGCAGCAAAATACTAGTGTGGCAAGGTCTGCAAGACTGTGATAACACCACAACAAGAAATACGCTATAATGCTGGATATCATGAGAAAAAAGCAAAAAAAAGCAAAGGAAAATAAGATAATATAATGGAAAAAACCTCTTTGAGATTAAATGGTAAAGATAATTAGTGTTTGGCACGAAACACCACAGCCACTAAATATGATAAAAGTAACCAGTGTTTATTACAAGTGCTTGTGGCAAATATTGTTCTTGAACACGACTCAGGTTACAGTATCCACTAACTTCTCTCTCATATCTTCCTAGGTTATCAGGTGTTGGCCCCTGCAGCGTACTATGACCAGAATGGAACTCTTGTGATGGGCCCCGGGGCCCGAACAGGTCTGGGTGGACCTGTCCGACTGGTTCAAACCCCACTCCTCATCAACCCTGCTGCAGCACAGGCTGGTGAGTGTGCTAGCTTACCTCACAATGTAGATATTCTGTGGGTTGATGTCTCCCATACATTTTATTGTGACCAGATATACAACTTGCACTGAATTAAAATCTCTTTCCAATAGGCTCTGTGCCTAACTGTAGTCCCCGGTTCCCAAAACTTGGCATGCCCGTTTCCTGTTTAAGGTCATTTTCCAATAGCTTCGTTTTATTGGCTCTGCAGCCGATTTGAGCTGTCAACACATGAAGATGTCAGGTTCAAATCTTCAAACGAAGCTATTGGAACAGGTTTGCCACCTTTTGGTAAACCCGGGGCTACAGTTATACACAGAGCCGATGGCATCTTGTATTATATGTGATTATACCTACTAGGGGTGTGCCGATACACTAATTTCACGAAACGATACGATACGATATTTGGCTCACAACTTCGATACGATTTCGATACGATACGATACGCACTTTTTTTATTATGAAAATATATGGAGGAGAAAAAAAGAAAATGCAAACAAATAATTCTGTTTTTGCATTATTCAGACATGCAAACTTGTAGCTTTTTAGCTACAATAGCCGTTTTGAATCCAAATAGTATGACACCTGACCCGAAAAAAAAACATGTTGTCACTCTTTTCACTTCGGGGCCGTTTGCATGCCTGATTATTATGATTGTAAAAAAAAAAAATTTTTTTTTTTTTTTTTTTTTTTTTTTTAAACGATTTTTTTTTTTTCCAAAACGATACATATCGTCGCGAAAACGTATCGCGATATATCGCGGGACGATATATCGGCACACCCCTAATACCTACAGATGATGCATCTTGAAATTCCAATCAGCCAAACCTTAAAATGAATCAAGAGTCGGTCTAATAACAGTGTGGCTTCACTGTGCTTGGGCAAAAGCTCAATATTTGGAACATTATGAACATACTGTAAATAGCCCCTATTACATATGCAGACAAATGCTTAAAACTCTCGGGCAAACTACCTATCTAATATGAATTTCTACAGTAATGAACGTATGCTTTTAGTGACCATTACACAACTGTGCATTCACTCCCTATTTGTCAATTACTCTGTGCTGTACTGGACCACATTTTACCAGGCCAAGGTTTAACCACAGCTTTGCCTCCAACCACCTCTCTTCTTTCTCACCCTCACCGTCCCTCTGCTAGCGGCCGCAGCGTCGGCGTCTGGCTCTGGAAACAACATGTCAGGGCCAGCCAATGGGCTGTATCGCTCCATGCAGCAGCAGCAGCAACAACAGCAGCAGCAGCAGCAGCAACAGCAGCAGCAGTCCAACAGTGGCATGCCCTCTAGCTCGTTCTACGGCTCAGGGTCAGTCCCCGCCACCTCCCAGAGCAGCTCCCTGTTCTCCCACACCTCTGCAGCCCCGCCACCCAGCTCCTCTCTGGGCTTCAGCACCACCGGGGGCTCCCTTGGCGTTGGTCTTGGCTCAGCTCTCGGGGGCTTTGGCTCCTCGGGTTAGTGGTTAAACATCATTTTTGCTTTCACAAATCGGTTGTTTTGAAAATGTAAAGCTCTTTCTGGGCCATTGTATTCAGGAATTTGAACACACTGTTTCTGTTCTCCAAGTGTAATAATCCAGTCATACCTTGGTTAAGCCAATATAGACATTATGGAAATGGCTTTTTTGAATTTTTGCATTAACGCAAATCATGTATATGCGTTACTTATTGGCATGTACTAATTATTTTCATTAATTAATGAGGGCATTTGTGTGCATTCTGAATGCAGTCTATGGGAAGATGGCTGTTTTACTTTGTCCAATCAGTTTGCGTAAAACTTGTCCCCCTCTTTTTTCCCTTGCAGTATCCAGCTCCACCAGTAGCAGTGTATCTCGCAGGGATTCCCTGTTGGCCAGTTCTGATCTGTACAAGCGAGGTGGCAGCAGTTTAACTCCCATTGGTCAGCCTTTTTACAACAGCCTGGGCTACTCTTCCTCCCCCAGCCCCATTGGCCTGACACCAGGCCATTCCCCACTCACCCCCCCACCTTCCCTGCCTTCCTCACATGGGTCCTCCTCTAGCCTTCACCTAGGTAAGATGGCCTCCTGTTATTCATGGGGATATTATTATACCTGGCATACATAATCATATGAAGTCTTGATTTGTTCTACGCTCACATCAGCAAGACTTGTCATTGTCTTTTTCACAGCTTCAGCCATAATATAGGAATACAAAATGGCTCATTTACCATTTTTACATTTCACATTTCACGTGTGTACAATTTCTCCATAGTCATTAAAATGTTTCCTAACATTCCTGATTTCATTTAGTCAGTGTTGGCTAAACATTGTTCATTTATAAGTCATGGACATTTGAATTTAAATCAATCTTTGCTCCAAGGACTATTAGGCTATACTTTCCAAATATACGCTTTAAGTTCATTAAAATGCAATGATAACATGACTTTAAAAAATAATAATGGAATAACATTTAGTTTGTTGGATTTTGGATTTCCTATAAAGTTAGGGAGCTATTTGCATGTGTATCTAGGAAGGGTACACACAAAAGTGACACATTTCAAGTATGGTAATTGTCAATAAATAATAATCTTTATTGATCTGAACATTTTAAGCCTACAGAGAAAAAAAAGCAATTTTGGTCTTAGGACATCTCCCAGCAGAATGTCCGGTTGCTAAATTTCTCTTGTCAATACTAGGTGGCCTGACGAACGGCAGCGGGCGCTACATCTCTGCAGCCCCAGGAGCAGAGGCCAAGTACCGCAGCGCTGGCAGTACGTCCAGCCTGTTCAACTCCAGTAGCCAGCTGTTTCCTCCATCTCGCCCACGCTACAGCCGCTCTGACGTTATGCCCTCCGGTCGTAGCCGCCTGCTGGAAGATTTCCGTAACAACCGCTTCCCCAACCTCCAGCTCCGCGACCTGCCGGGACACATGGTGGAGTTCTCTCAGGACCAGCATGGATCCAGGTTGGTGGAAGACGCACCTTCTGCACACGCTGTCAAACTCAAATGGATTTATTTTGTGTTTTATGTTGTTGCGTATCTTGCCATGTTTACCTATTTTTGTTGTTATATCAGATTTCAAGATGAATGTAGTCAAATCTAGATATTACTTTCAGTTTTTTGGAGGTAAGCTGTTTCAAATATGTCTTATCTTTAAAAAGATGGCATAGTAAGAGAGACAGGAAATGTAATAGCATCATATATGGGGCTGAGAGGTGAAGGACATGCAACAAAAGATCAGCAGCTAGAACCAAACTGGGTATGTTGCCATTTTTATGGTCAACATACTATTCAGTTTAATTACAAACCAAATGTAACTTTGGTTTGCTACTGGGAGCATGAATCTCCCCATATCTAGAGCAGTCTTCAGCGCAAGGCATTATTAATGAATTCTCATTTGATCTCTATACTGTTGTGCTCTTATCTTTTTCTGCTAGGTTTATCCAACAGAAGCTGGAGAGAGCTACCCCGGCTGAGAGGCAGATGGTGTTTGGAGAGATTCTACAGGCAGCGTACCAGCTGATGACAGATGTGTTTGGGAATTACGTAATCCAGAAGTTCTTTGAGGTTAGAAGTTCTAGATCAGAGCCTAGTTTGCATTAATCGTTTAGGTTTTTCTCTTTAAGATTTCACCTTAGGTGTTGATTTCCCCTTACTTCATCGTCATTATAATTAAGGATGTTGCAAGAAACATCTGAAATAAAGTAATATGTTGATATAAATATGATTCAAAAGTATCATCTAGTCTGAAGCAATACACTCGATGTTGTGTCCCACAGTTTGGGAGTGCTGATCAGAAGCTGGCCTTAGCGACACGTATCCGTGGACACGTCCTGCCCTTAGCTCTGCAGATGTACGGTTGTCGGGTGATCCAGAAAGCCCTGGAGTCCATCTCTTCTGACCAGCAGGTAATTGTAAGTGAGCTTTCACTTCCTTTTGTTTTCCAAAATGTATAATAACCGGTTTATCTTTAAAGGGACACATGTTTGCGCGCCTCAAACTGAGAATTCTGTGCATCATTATATCAAAAATATGTGTTGTGTTGCATTTCTGAGGTAAAGGGCTGACACTAAGGGTTGCCCTTGGCAAGTAAAAATAATATTGCCCAAACGGGCAAGTGGGTTTTTCGTTTTTAGGTACTGGCCAGCAACCTTCTTTTGTTCGCTATTTACACAATCTAAGATATATCTTCCCATAAGCTGAGCAACGTGAGCGAGCAAGCGAGAAAGTTATTTAAAGGCATAACCTTTGTTTCAAATCAGATAAGATAACCCTAACCTATTTTTATTATTTTTAATTTCCCTGGAAAAAAAGTAATCTCCACTTGTACTCTAACTAACATCTTTGTCTCGTTTTTATTCTTTGACAAAAGTGTAAATATATTTTGTCATCGTTTTTGTCATAACTTACTTTTCATTTAGTTTGTGTGTCATTCTCATCAGTGAAAATAGGTCATTGATAAACAATTGTCGTAGTTCGTCATACAGTGCGTTTATAGCCAAATTTATAGTAAGACTGTGTTGCTTACCAAAAAGAGAAAATAAACGACTATGAACATGTAATTGTTATCATTACTGTATCATGTGACTGCTGGTACACACTGTTGTTTACTGTCTACTGACAGTATCTACTGAATTGGACACTGCACAATGTTTAATGTATTGACAGACAGTATAGCCTACATTGTGTTTAAGCAATATTACAGCGTGTGCTTTACTGTCATTATTGGCTGGACAGTGTGGTCAGGGCCTATATCAACCAATACAATACGCTAAAAACTTTGATTCTGTGAATGTGAAAACTACAACCTTTACTTACTGTTTTTTGGATACTACCTTTGGTGGCTGCAACACTGTCTTCACCGTGTTATCGCAAAATACCGATCTGCATAAAGGCTGAAACAGACGGGGCATTTTTGTCTGTATGAATTGTATTCCCTTTTAATACCATTTTTCTTCCACCTTTACTTTCCTGCTGAAACTATGCAATCCTAATATACAAGCAACAATCCTCACACCTCATTTCCATTTCAGAGTGACATTGTCCGTGAGCTGGACGGCCATGTGCTCAAGTGTGTGAAGGACCAGAACGGAAACCACGTTGTGCAGAAGTGCATAGAGTGTGTCCAGCCTCAGGCCCTACAATTCATTATCGATGCCTTCCAGGGACAGGTGGGGACCTCGTTATGATTGACGCTTAATATGTAATCTTAATAGCTAGTCTTTCCAGTCCAGGCAAAGCTGTCATCAGTTTAAAAAAACAAAATAGTCTAGTTTATTACACTGTTTAAGTAGTGGGTGTCATTCAACTTGTTGTATGTTTATTTTTTTCACATTCTTTCCTAGGTGTTTGTACTCTCAACCCACCCTTACGGCTGCAGGGTAATCCAGAGGATTTTGGAGCATTGCACCCAGGAGCAGACGCTGCCCATCCTCGAGGAACTGCATCAGCACTCTGAACAGCTTGGCCAGGTAAGCATGTGCTTTGCTCGTGTCTGCTCTCATCTCCAGGCCCCCAAAACCACAAATGCCATGTAGCACTCATGTCTCCCCAGACGTGATTGGACCATATGTAAGTTATGCTTGTCTTGTCTATGTGCATGTCTCCATGTCTCCTTTTTTGTTTTGGCATTTCATGGTGTTTTTTTTAGCGTGTCATTGTTTGCTGTGTAGTATGTGGTCTGCTAGATTAAATGTGTAAGGATAATTTAAAGATGTAATTTTACTGCCAACTGTCATGACAATTGACCTATGACTTGACTATTGAAACATCCAACCCCCTCCTCCCCCCCCCCCCCCCCCCCCACCTATTCCATCTAGAAATATCAAGGCGTATCATTGGAGATGACACCCAAAACATATTATACAGTGTCCAGCGATGCACTGTTCAAGGTCAGAGCAATTTGCCTCCCTCTTCGCGGATGTCCCCGTCTCTTTTCCCCCTTTCTCCTTCCTGTATCACTTCCTGTCTGTCTGTCCTAACCCGTAGCAACGTCTCCAGGTCCCCCAGGTCTTGCAGGGCCTATAACTCACCGCAAAAGCCATCCTTTCCTCCTCCTCTCCTCGCCGTCTCCTCCCTCTTCCCACTCTTTCCCTTCTTGCTTTGCCTTAAAAAAACAAAATAAAACAAAAACAATGAGGCTGCCTCTTCCCACAGACTATTGACACCGCACTCGCTTTGCAGCTCTCCAACAACCCTTACGTTTTGGGCCTAAAGTGTCTCCTGATCAATCTGTTTTGCTTTCATCCTTGTAACTGTTGCTGTACATGCTAGCAAGAAGCACTCCAAGAGTGCGTTTCATACATTAGAGCTCTACAAACGCTGCTCTCATTTGTTTAACCTTGAGTGCTCTTGATGTGAAGTCAAGAGGCACCTGAATAAAAGTGTAGACATTTTCTAGGCATTTCCATCAAAGCAGATTGACAGGAAATTGATTACAAGGCAAATCATTCACATTGGTCCAAAGGGAACACAACTATGCTTACACAGAAAATGTAAATGTTTCTAAGATACTGTGTATTTCAATTCAAGAGTATTATTGTATATTACTTGGACAGGTGAGTTTCATTTTTGTTCCATTGGAGTTTTTTTGTGTCTGTACCGCTACACTGCTTCAGGCGTAAGTTCTTCACTAAAATCACACCCATACAGTAACTGTCAATCACCCATTTCTGAAGGGGCAAAGATGCTACTGGTTGTGTTTGCCTAGTTGGCAACATAAGCCGGACCAGCAGCAGCAGCATCTGTTTTGTCTGGCCTTCTGCAGTGATGATGTAATGATATTAGGTGTTACATCTACATGCGAGGGTATCGTGCACACATACTTTTGTCACTTTAGCAATGCATGATGATTTCACATCAATTGGGACCGATGGGGTGGGTAGTAGTGCATGAACAGCAATGAGACAAAGGGGTGTCACGTTAGTTCTCTCCGTAGTACATGAGAGACACACACCTAAATCACTGATGATGCCTCATGTCTGATGCCTCTCTGTCACCTCCTGCAGGATCAGTACGGCAATTACGTAATCCAGCATGTGTTGGAGCACGGCAGACCAGAGGACAAAAGCAAGATTGTTGCGGAGGTTCGCGGGAAGGTTCTTGTCTTGAGCCAGCACAAATTTGCAAGGTATGCCAAGTTCTAACCGGGTAATGCACCTCCCACTACCATGTAGTACATTTCTTAAGTGTAGTATTTACCAGGCAGGTTCACGAAAACCTCCCCTCTGGTGGGCCTATTTTTCCACAAAGAATTGTGCAATTTACATCATCAGTTGTAAGCATAGCAAATTCTTACATGTGACGGAGAGGAAACTAATTTATAGTAGTGTTTACAAAAGAATACTCAAATAATGACCATACCTAAAAAAATAAAATAAAAAAAACCTGTGATGTGACAATAAACCTGATTCTGATACACCCCCTAGCGCCTACAACCTGAAGCTTAATAATCAACTTGTTGTATGTTTAATGGAACTCCCTTCTCTGTCTCTGTCAACCTCAGTAATGTGGTTGAGAAATGCGTGATCCACTCTTCGCGTGCGGAGAGGGCCCTGCTGATAGATGAGGTTTGCTGTCAGAAAGATGGCCCCCATAGCGCCCTGTACACTATGATGAAGGACCAGTATGCCAACTATGTTGTCCAGAGGATGATTGACATGGCAGAACCCGCTCAGCGCAAAATCATCATGCACAAGGTTAGTGTGCGGTTTATTACAGACGTGTGTGTGTATCAAGATGTTGACACATCCGATTAATCTAAAATAGATAATGGTGTTGATAAAATGTTTAATGCAGTCCATTGTCTCTTTTGGAATAAATGAAGTGAAGGGGGGGGGGGGGGGGGGGGTGAAGAGGAAAGTAAATGGGTACTCTTGAATCAAAAACCTTGCATGCGTTTGCTGCATTTCATTTGGACAAAGCACCAGATTTTATAGCTCTTTGTTTATACTACGTAGGTTGTTGCGTGTCAAGAAAGAATAGATATTCAAGGCAAGCAAAGAACGCAACGCGATGCAGTCTGTTAACTTGATCTACTCTGCATCGCATAGAAATTACATCATCAAATCCTAACTGACATCAAATTTGATCAGTCTTTAAGTTAAGAAATAAAAAGCAATACCGTTCTGTTAATTTAATTTAAATGAACATCCAATTGAATGAAAACTTTCCATGAAAGAAAAGTTAATTTAAATAATTTTTGCTATCAATTATTGTTCTTAGAAAGAAAATCTGTATTGGCCAGTCAGACTTTAAATATAAAAATAAAACAAAAATCGGAATATTCAAACGGGTGCATTTCTTGCAGGGCTGTGTTTGAATTCTAGTCATGTTTTTCATTTCCCTCTTGTCTGGATGTTGGACTCTGTGAAATTAGTCTTATTGACTTTTGATGAGGTAAAACGAGAATGACTTTGAACTTAACTTTGCTCTCTCTTCCTTTTCAGATTCGGCCTCATATCGCCACCTTACGCAAGTACACCTATGGGAAGCACATTCTGGCCAAGCTAGAAAAGTACTACATGAAGAGTGGATCTGATCTGGGTCCAATCGGCGGCCCCACAAATGGTCTCATGTAGTCCTCCTGGCTCCCCCTAAACAATTCCACATTTGGAGCCCTCCTTCATAATCCCCCCCTCTTTTGCCCCGTTTTCTGTAAGAGACGCTCCCTTAGCCATAGGGGTTAACCATAACACCCTCTGTTGTCCCATTTTTGGGGAATTACCAAAAAAGATGATTAAAATTTTCACCTAAGAATGCTGTGACGTCTGACCCCTGCCACTGTGTGTCCCCTGGTGCAGTTCCCCTTGCGTGGTCACCAGAGGACACACAGCCCCGCAGGCCGTGTTTCCTGGGTAAAGCACAAACCCATTGTTTATTATGTAATTGATGTATCTGACTGGTTTTCATATTATCTTGTACATTTAGTTTTTTACCTTGTAAATTCTCTGTAGAAAAATTATACACATTTGCTGAAATTTGCAATTCTTACAATTACACCAGCAAGTGACTTTATATGGCCAAACTGAGTGATCCTTTTAAGAAAAATGATTTCCACTTGTTTTTGTACCCAGACTTGTATCAGCTATTCTAACTAAAAGCCAGGCATTTGAATATTTGACCTTTATGTTAACCCATGCACAGTCAGTGTGGTGCCCATGCCAAAGCAGCTGATTGGTTCATTTTGAATAGCACTATATAGTATGGCTAGATAGAAGCTCCTCATCTGTCTACTCGGATGATTACTGTGTCTTGTATCAATGATTTAGGCATCCCTACACAGTAAATTTTTACACTTTCAGAGTTAAATTAACACTCCGGATTTTACTGTGTAGGTCCTCAAGACCTGTTTGTGTGCTTGGCGTCACAGAGCTGTGCTTTCGTTTTGGGTAGTGTCGTCCAATGATGGCTTTTTGTTGCCTTTTTCTCTTTTTAAATCCTCTCCCCTTTACTCTGCCCTTAACCACCCTGTTGACTAGCAGCCAGTAGTTTGCGTGATTTAACAATTTGAATAATGTCGGTACTGAGCAGTACAGATTGACAGCAATGTTTCCACTGAGCCTCAACATGGCTGTCTTAATCTAAATCCAGCGGCCGCTCTGGGCTTATGCCAGGTAAAGGGCAACCATCAATAGAACTCTTTGTAGCAGAGCATGAGGTTTGGTTGTATAGCAGGTGTGTAACCTGGTGTAATCTTAAAAAGAAATGACCGTAGTGGGGGCTTCTCGGGGGGAGGGTAGTGGGTGGGAGTGGGGAATGCATTGGCATGCTGTGGCAGGTTTTTTAAAACTTGGAATGATTTTTTTCTTTATCATGTTTTGTGCAACATCTTACCTGTCTTGTAGTTTTGAGATGAACACTGCCCTAGAAAATGGTATCTTTATGTACTGAATATCATCTCTTGCATAGAAGTAGTTTAGCAATGTATAGCATCTTTATGTACAAGTAAATTGTTGCTTTTGGGTACGGGGCTTGCAGAAGTGATGGTATCCCCACCGCCTGTATGTGCAGAGTAGCAGGATATAGTGGTGGAGAAGTGGTGCTTATCCCAGGTTTGTACATCCGAATGAAAAAAGTGGAAGAAAGGGATGTTGCAGGAATCTCTTCTGGTTCTGTGATTTTTTTTTTTTATTATTATCCCCCCCCCCCCCCCCCCTTTAGATTGGGTATGCAAGTGTGTCGGTGGAGGCTGGTGGGGCTATCAAAAGCTATACAATTCACCTGTAATGCTAGTAGTGATGGCTTTTTTTTTGCTTCATATGAATAATTGTAGAATACATGTAGTATATGTGCAGTTAATAAGTGTAAGTTTATTAGTTTAAATGAAATGTCTAGTTGTGGTGTTTTGACAGGCCTTGCTAAATTTGTAGTGATGCTTTTATTTCGTCTGTACAGTTGTACATTTGTAAACGTTGACGCTGTAAATGGGATGTCTTTTACACTTTGGGGCGGGGAGTGGGGGGGGGAGAAAAATAAGGCAAATGTGCATTTTGATGTGTGTATATTCATCACTCCTTCCCCCTGAATATAATGTATACAGTTTATTTGATCAAGCATTTTAAAAAAAGAACTTTTTATGGCTTCACAATCTGGCATGATTTTTGTTTTTAATCTGTAATGGGGAAAGGCCAGCCCTCTATTTGTACTGGAGCTGTAACATCCTCTGTTTATAGTCTTTATTATGTGTGACAGTTTAAAAGAAAAAAAGAAAAGGAAAAATCCACCAATGCTCTGTACTTAAAATGAGGCTGCATTTCAGTCCTCTGCTACCATGGAATCTTCACAGGATATGACGAGAATTATTTTTGTACAGAAGAGCGCTGTATTTTGAAACAGCTGCTACCTTGTAAGCAAAAGCAATGTAAAATATTGTCAATTATATAAATATGAACATATGAGTTTTGTCACACTGTCAAAGTCATGTACATTTTCAGGTGGCCTTATGTACATTTCCAGATGTTAGATGAAGAAAAAGAACTCATTTTTGGAAGCAGAATTGTGACTATGTATGATTAAACTGTTCTTCTAACATTTTATGAGTGTGCTGTGCTTTCTTTTAAACCTGTGCATATGGTGAAGTTGTCTGGGTACTCCGATCCCTATGCCACAATTTTTGTTACACTAGAGTTGAAAGTTAGTTGGCATTTAAATGAATACATCGAAATGTAAATAAAATGTGATGGAACTACTACACTGGTAAAATGAACAGTTGAAGGTCCTTTCTTTTATAGGATTTTGATTAGATAAAAATGCTTTGATATATTTTTCTTGAGGTATTAACAACCTAACCTATGCATGATTGTTATGAAAGTCTGGCTCTCAAAATATATCAACCATACAGAAGTGTCAGGCAGAGAAGGCTGTGGAACATGCCATTAAAAAGATGATCATGCCACTCGAGGACCTGAGGGGGGGAAGCATCTGCTTTATACCTGTTCCACTATAGAGTGGTAAAAAGGTATATTTTTTATATGGGACAGAGTGTAAGTGCTCTTAGTTAAACAGAGGGTGGCGGTAATGCAACGGCTATGGATGACAACCACGCCATTCAACTAAAAGAAGAAGAGGAAGGTTTGCAAACAAGCTGCTCGTTTCTGTGTGTATTATTGGCTCTGGTTTTCGTGCACACTGTCTCTGCGATTTATTTTAAGCTGTAGAGAAATAAACACAGAAAAACATGGCTGATTGTTCAGCAGACATGGATTTCCCAGAGGGCGTGGAGATCCGTCAGTTATCTGAGCTGGGAGTCGTTGATCTGAAGGCCGAGCTGAAGGAACGAAACCTGGACGTGACGGGCAGCAAGAGCGTGCTGGCGGGGAGGCTGAGAAAGGTCTACTTATTATTGTACATCAACACCACTGTTGTTCAGTATGCCACTGGTTATCAAAGAACCCCATAAATCTGAGCGTGTACAAATGGGACCAAATGGACCGGGGGTCCATTTGGTTCCATTTGTACACGCTCAGATTTACAGGCCTGTAAATGTCCATTTGGGGATACAGGATATATGGATAGGTGGGCACTAGGGACATTTGATCTGGGCACCTCGATGTAAAATTGGCTATTTATTTCCAAAATTATGGTACGTTATCAGACTTAATTTTGTCCTTCAACTTCTTGTTGATGCCCCAAAATGAGTGGATATACAGGTTTTGTAGCAATGTTTAGACCTTAATTGTTGAACGTTTAAGCATGTTCTAATCATGTATACTTTACTTAAGACCATTTTTCAAATATATATATATATATATATATATATATATTCTTTTTAACATTTTGACATTTTTTAACACAAAATAACCAATTTTACATCGAGGTGCCCAGATTTCCCTAGTGCCCACTTATCCTCCTGTTACTCCATCATTGGGAACCCCCTCAAGGAACCCTGAGGGTCCCTGGACCCCACTTTGAGAACCACTGCAATATGTCATTAATTTGAAAAAAGTCTGTTTGTAGCTCTGTGAATTTAGTCTGTCAATTCAAGCGGGCACACTTGACATGAGCATCCACATTGATCTATTATGTTAATTCATGCTTAATTAATGATGAACTCATACTTTAATTCATCATGAATTAATCATGAACGCATCATTAAGTCCTGGTCCTCACCATTAACTAACCCAGTGTAATATATTAGTTAAAGGCATAGTATGTAACTTTGCCCTGTGTTTACATAACAAAACAATACATTTCCCCCATAATTTCAGTTGTCAGTCACTGGAGTAGTGTGGTGGTGTTACTGTTTACCTGCAGAAACACACTGCCCTCTGCTGTATTCTGGGTTTCTCTGTTTGTTTTGGTAGCCCAAAAACATCCCTGTCTACCAAAACAAACAGTGAAAAAATACAGCAAGAGGGCAATGTCTTTCTGCAGGTGAACACCACCCACACTACTCCAGTGGCTGATAGCTGCTGGTATAGAGGGAAGTGATGGGTCTTTTTTATTTATTTTTTCTATTGTTTTATTTGTTTTGTAAACATGGGTCAAAGTTACATCCTATGCTTTTAAGGACGTTATTCCACAGTTCCACTTCTATTCCCAGGATGAGCACTCATAGATGGGTAGGAGTAGTGAGGAGGGTGAGTCTCTGGTGGTCAGTCAGACTGACCCTCCTACTGACCCACCCGCACGTCTATGCCCTCCTGGGCATAGAAGTGCAACTGCGGAATAACGTCCTAAACAAATTATTATATATTACACTTGGTTAATGATAGGTTAGTGACTTCACTATTAGTTAATGGTATAGACCAGGAATTAATGATGAGTTCATGATGAATTAAAGTATGAGTTCATTCATTTGTCATTAATTAAGTGCATTTGCATGCTAAAGCTAAACACGAAGACACATGATAGGTTATAATATAAACGTCCTGCAGCCCCCACAGCCCACATTCGAGGCTACTTTACAGAATCTGACCCTACACCCCTCTCTGTGTGCAGGCAATAGAGGACGAGGGCGGCAATCCGGATGAGATTGTTGTCATTGCTCAGGAGGAGCAAACTGCAAAGAACGCTGCGCCGACATGGACAGCCAGAGGTAAAACAGACAGATAGCCTACCTACGTAGTGGAGGGACAGCGAGTGGCACAGGCAGCATCGGCAGCTGCCGGTGGCTCTCAGTTAAACTATGCACCAAGTGGGCACCAAAACAAACTGAGAAATCTGGGCACTAAAACAAATTGGGCACATGTTAACTGGCCACTAAAGCAGGGTGGGCACTTGAGAGGACTGGGCATGTGAAGTGCCCAGAATTATTTTATTAGGTCACGTGATATTTTGTTGTTAAATAGCTCTATATTCTGATAATCATTGCTATAGAATAGAGTCTCCAGCTCTTTAGTAAACCGAAAATACATTTCAGGTTGGTCACCAATTTAATCCAATCAAAAGAGAGAAGCAATTTATCAGCTTCAAAACAAGTACTTGTGTCTGTGACTGTATATTCTTTGGAACTGTTTGTGTCATGAGAGTGTCACGGAGCAGTTAGGGGTTAGGTGTCTTGCTCAAGAACACTTCGACCAGCCATATTCGACACATTGCTGGCCAGGCCTGGAATCATACCTGGGACAACTGGGGACTGCGGTTCCCCAGGCAGACACTCTCACCGTTCAGTTATGCTGGCAATCCTCAAGTGCCCACTCTTCTGCATACCAAATAGACACATTTAGTTCTGACGCCTGTTTTATCTATCCTCAGTGTTAATCTAACTCTGAGAGTGTATGGGACGGGTCCATTTGGTCAGAGTTATTTTGTACACTTAGTTAGAGTTACACAAATGAATTCTGAGGATTTTATTGTGTAGTCTTATCTCTCCCTAAAAAAATTGCCACATACTATACGCAACTGGAAATATGTCCCAGAAAACTGAATAGGTCTGCTACATCTGTCCTTCTAAATCAAAGTTGAGGACTTTTCGTTTGACACAGCCTTTAATTGACATTTTTGATTAATTTCTTGTACTTCATTGTTACTTTGTTCTCATATTGTAGTATATATGTTTTATTTGAAATTATTCTTATGTTCTATTTATATGTTTCTTTTGTCTTAATGACCTTAATGTTCTGTGTAACACATTGATTTCCCCTTTTGTTGAAATGTGCTACACAATAAACATGCCTTGTCTTTCAAGACAACCAAGGTAAACTCAAATATTGTTTTACAGATACAAGGCAAGACAATGATGGACCAGAGGACAACCTTGATGCGGACGATGTTGGTGATGGACCAGTGAGTCCAATACTTGTTCTCATGCAAATATTGCTTTGATTTGTTTTAATATTTGTACAGGAAGACGTGAGCTTGCCCTAGCTGCTGTGAAGCTATTATAGGACACTAGTATTTTGTTTCCTCTATTTCTCCTGAACTCTGTGCAGGAAGAGCCTCAAGATGAGCAAAATGACATGCAGGAGATGGACATCCTCGACATGAATGCTGTAGAGCATGCAGAGAATAACGGAATACCTGTAGACACAGACGAGGAAGAGGAGAAGTGTTTAACTTTGCCCCCCATGAAAGGCAACGAGGAAAACATAAATGCAGCCATGAAAGATGAAGAACAGGGCAATGGAACAATGGAGACAGAGGCTGAATCCAATCTTGAAGAGGTGAGAGACTGGTATGGGCCACATCAGGCCCTAGCCTCATACCACACTATTTATTTACTGTATATAAACATGAAAAGTGAGGAAATCCGTTTTTTTGTACATTATGTCTCTGTTGTAACGATTCTTCTCGATCTTGTCAATGATGCCAAACACCTTATTCTGCTGGTTCTGTTAACTCTTGCTTGGTGGCTTGGATTATTAGTCCATCAGTTACGACATTTTGGCAATTTTACAATCTATTCATTTAACAAACAGCCAGGAGCCTCAGTAGCATGTGGAAGAACCAGTGCTGATTTTGACAGATTTTAGTCATCTGAAATGTTTTAGTCTTTGTCTAGTTTTAGTCGACTAAATATCATAAGATTATAGTTGACTAAATCTACAGTTGATTTAGTGGACTAAAATGTATTTTGGCAGGCCTTGATGGTGTCGTAATGGCTGATTTTATACTTGGTTGCATGCTGAAAATAGCTGATCTACAAGCTCACAACGTTTCGCAGCGCGACACATACATTGTGAGCTTGTAGATCTGCTATTTTCAGAGTGCAGCCGAACACCTGAGCGCAACCAAACATAAAATGACTTGTCTTAGTTCTACAGGATCTCTTCTCCACTAGTCTCTCCCTGACATTTTTTAGTCATAGTAGCTTAGTTTTTCTATAGTTTTTCTTTAGTTTTCGTCTGTGAAAAAAGGTAGTCGATGAACATTTTTCGTCATAGTTTTAGTCGACGAAATCCACACTGGGAAGAACCATATAGCAACCTGGCACCTCCTCCTCACCTGCTCACACTGCTGTGGGGATGGCATTCCACTCTTGACCAGCATATGTCGCAAGTCAGCCAACGTGGTTGTGTCGGTCACCCTAGCATCAGCAGCATGTCCAAGCTGATCGATAGAGACACACGGGCGGAAACGGAAGGCCTACAAATTCACGCCCACTTTTGAGATAGCGCCGCTACTCGAGGTCCGTTAGAACGACGAACTGCAGCTCTCAATGCATTCCCTATGAGAGGATATGAGAATTAGCCTACTTTTAAAATTATCCTGCATTAACTGGAGACGATATTGATTTAAATAAAAACATGTTTCCAAATGTATGGAGTGTCTTTGTAAACATATCTTCTTGTTTTCTTAATAGTTGATTTGTTTCACATTTAATTTGCCACTTTAACGAGTTACCCATAATGTTAACACAGCAGAGGGTAGACGGCAGACAGACAAGTTGTCGCATTTCAGTGACATCACTGTCTTTACGAGCTCCGAGCGCCGACCAGTGGTGTACCCACACTGTAGAGGCAGGACAGGCGGTCGCCTGCCCAACTAAGATCTCGCCTCCCCTAAAAAAAAACAAATAACCCGAAAATGTGTCATTGCGTGCTTAATGTCCTCAAAGTCACGCACCCAACAAGCTTTGAACTGAGCAGATTGGACCTTCTGTTCCAGAGATAATGACCAAAACATATTGAAAACGTCCACTTTCACCAGTTTTCTGGGTATTGAAAACCTCAAGGGATGCGTCCGTGACGTATATACCATGCGACCACTTAAAGTCTAGACCTCCGATGCTAGCGGTTTTGACATACTGATGGAGTATATTATAGTATATTGTGGGTAGTATATCGAGATGACAGATATGGGACATTAAAAATGACAAATCAAACAAATGGGACACTTTATTAGAACACCAAAAAAGTCGCTACAGCCTCAGTAGTTAACCAATGAAATGACGGTATTTTACAATGCCTCTCATAAAGATTGCATTGAGAGCTGCAGTTCATCTTTCTAACGGACCCCGAGTAGCAGCGCTGTCTCAAAAGTGGGCGTGAATTTGTAGGCCTTCCGTTTCCGCCCGTGTGTCTCTATCCCACAAGTGTTCAATTGGGTTGAGTTCTGGACTGTTGGCTAGCTATTCCAGTTTCTCTACTCCCAAATGCTAGAGGTAGTCTCTGATAAACCCTGCCCTGTGTTCTTCCTTGTTACTGATAGATTTCAATCATCATTTGGGGCGGCCATAGCTGAGTGGTTAGTGAGCCCGCCTAGGGAGCCAGAGGCACTGGTTGCCCCAGGTTCGATTCCAGGCCAGGCCAGCATATGTGTCGATGAAATGAAATTTGTCCCTGAGCAAGACTCTTAACCCCTAATTGCTCACAGGTTCTCATTGGAAACAAGACCGTAGGGACTTTCATGAACGACCTGTTAAAAGGAATTATCCTTATCCTTATCCAACAAACACAGCTTCAGCTGGCTTTATGGAGACTTTATGTAGCTTGATTGTTACAAGTTGGGAGAAGTAATTTGGTCCTAGAGGGACCTTTCAGTGGATTTAGTTCTGACTAAGACTGGTATTATAGAATGCATGTAATGTTTGGAATAAACCAGTCTTGTGCTATTCAGGCACCTTTGGGTAGATGGATTTGCTTACTTGCTGTAGTAATTAATTTCCACAAGACTTATAAGTAAAAATTTATAAATGAACAATGTGCTGGTTGCACATTTTGGATAGGTTTTTATTATATAATTGATTATTCCTCTTGATACAATTTATGTTTAAACAGATGACAGAGTCGAAGTTCGTAGATAAAGATGAAGACCAGACATGCATATCATCTAAAGAGGTACCATTTCTCACAGATGTTTTTATATGTAAAGTTGCTATTGCAAGTAATGTAATAAAATGTAATATGACATAATAAAATATTTATTTCTTTTTTTAGGCACATGAAAATGACCCTGATGCCAAGGACAAAGAGGAAGCAGGTACTATTGAAAACGGGGTAGAAATTCATTTGAATGCAGACGTATCTTTTTACATGGTATCCTTGATGTAATCCTTTAGTGTAAGTTCAACCAGGAAGGGAGACTGGAAACCCAAAGGGAATTGCTGTAATTGTGTTGAAAGTTGGTCAACCATACTTTAATTTCAGCACAGAGAAACACATAATTGAATAAGTGTATCCAATATACTACTATATCAAAATGGTGTTGACTGTTGAACAACTTGATGCACAATGTCAGCATCAAATGTCAATGTCAGGAAGGTTTTAGTTGTTGTAGGTGATTTCAGTGTTTCTAGGTTTCCACTCGAAGACCAAGATGACGGACAACTGTCGAGGTTCATCAATGAACAATGGCCTTTTTAAAGACTGGATTAATTATGAATTCACCGGATATGAACCTAATGGAATTGATTCACTGGACTTCATATCAACTGTCGAGGCTCATCAATGAACAATTACCTTTTAAAAGACTGGATTATGAATTCACTGGATATGATCATAATGGAATTGATACACTGTACTTTATATCAACGGGCGAGGCTCATCAATGAACAATTGCTTTTTAAAAGACTGGATTATGAATTCATTTATACACGGGACTTGATATCAAACTCTCATCATGTTCTCAACATGAGTGGACACTCGTCGAGTCAGACTGAAAGAAGGCAGACTCCATCTATGAGCCTCCCTCCACTACTGATCTTTTGTCTCTCTTCTGCACTGGACTCTTCAGGTCAACTGTGGAGTTGAATGTTTAAATGTGAGTGGATGTCTTAACCCATTTAGACCTGAGGCCGATTCTAAAAACGCCTTCTAAGTTTTCTGAAAAACATCAAATATTTATCCAAAAATTACAAAAACATTTATGTTGCTATATATTGTACATTGCAACAACAACCCCAAAAGGGGTTCTCGGATTGAAAGGTATAGTAACGTTTAGGGGTTCCCGGTCTAAATGGGTTAATCCCCCAGGTTGTTTGCGCCCCCATCTCAGCCTTTGGGTACACTTTCCAGTCTCCCATTAGGGTGTGCCCCATCCTTGTGATGATTAGAGCTAAGAGCACAGGCCAGGGTTGAATGACGTTCCTAATCCAGGCTTGCCAAGTTCCTCGTTAACTCTTTGACTGCCAGAAATAAAACATAGTTTGCTAAGCCACTGCCAGCGATTCTTGAGTGTTTTCACTAACCTTTGAAAAATCATAGATATATTGTATGATCGATCCCCCGATCGCTTTAAAAGACGTATCCGAGTCGTAACATCGGGGGGGGGGGGGGGGGGGTGCCGTCGCGATCATCCATTCCATAGTTATTGGCAGTTGAATGTAGGTTGTTTTTGCCTAAAAGCAACAGAAAGCAGAGAAAAAGCCATTTTTCCAAATCCATTAACATGGAAGTGAGTGTGCCAGTTTTTTTTTTTGCGGTCACGTGATTTGCTGCTTCTTTGCTTCACTTGGAGTCAAATGGTGACTCATAGGTTAGCGAATAGCGCCATCTAGCGTAAAACCACTAAAAACACAAAATCTCGTAATTCTCGTCATTGGCAGTCTGAGCCTAGCAAAATATGACGGGAAATCTCGTCATTGGCAGCCAAAGACTTAACCATTGCTGTGTTTCAGAAGTGATTAAACTTTGCCATTCTATTCCTGTTAAATCGTAGAAAATGACAAAGTAGCCGGGTCTTGTATATCTGAGCCCCTTAACGAAGATCGGCAGCAGAGCCAGGAGACGGCTGTTGAAGCAGAGACAGCTGTTGAAGAAGCGAATGTTGCCACTACCGATGAAGGGGAAGAAAGTCTTAGTGACATTGGCATCAAAGGTGACAGTGAGGCCATCTCTGGATTTATGATTGACAAGGACGCTATGGAGACTGATAAGAAAGAGTCAGGGGACACGCAAAATGTCCCAGAAGAAACAGTTGAAAGTGAAAACATTGCGGCCATTAGTTCAGGCGAACAGAACCCTGTGAGCAAAATGGTCAATTCAAAAACGGGCTCTAAGAAGGGCGAGAAAGAAGAGAAGGCCGTAGACAAAGCTGCTGCAGATTCATCCTCGGCACCGAAAGAGTCCTCCTCTGTTGATGGTGATGATCAGAAAAAGAGGTTTGTTGTTTTCTGTCTACCGGAAACCAAAATGGTTATCTCTGTTGCATTGGCTCCCGTGTACTAGCAAAATTAGGATACTCTTTTGGAGGCATAAAAAAGTACTGTGTAAAAGATTTAAGAAAAAAAGAGAAAACAACAAAACTTGGTAAGTATAAGAGTTTCTAGCTATTTTCACTGCTGTAGGTTTATTGTTTGTTTTCTTTGTTTCTACAGTAGCTCTGAAGAGAAAGATTGCAACGCTGACGCAAAAGACAGAAAGGGTAAGTGTTGGGAATGGTAATCTTATCTTTTTATTCCTCTCAGTTTAATAAACAATAGAGATGCACGGATCGGCTTCGACGGTACCGATTTTTGTACATAAAAATCATCCATCCGCCATCCACCCAAATGAATGATTTCTCCGATATACAGATCTGCTGCACCCACAGACATAACGTATTAATAATTTCATACAGAGTAGGCCTACTGTACTGTGAGAAGCCCAAATGAAATGGAAATTCAGCTGTGAAGCTCTTCCCACTCTCCTTTTGTAACGCAGTGGATGCTGTTCATGTCCCCCCCCTTTCTGAATTCCCATAGACGTGTTTAATATCGTGTTAAATAAGAACTTTGTTCCAAACATAAACAAATTATCCTGGCGATTTGACTGTTATGGATATGAAGCATCAACTGACGGTGAGAAAACGCTAATGTTACTTCCGCCGAATTAGTTACATTTTCGCCAGAAACAGACTGTATCAAATATGAGTGATTGACTCTCATAAACGATACAGAGCTCCCTGACAATATCACAGAGACAGTTTGTTTATTTTTGGACCACAATTCTTATATGAGACGATTCTAAGACGACCCAATGTCATTCTCCATAGAGAAATTACTTCTACGACCCAGGGAATGAACGAGTGACGTCAGGACTTCTGTATTCTATGCCTCAACTCCAACCCTAACCCTAACCCTAACTATACAACAGTGCTTGTCAGGGTGGGGAGTCCCCAGTTAAAATATGATTATTTTGGGGGGTCACCAGTTAAAATATGATTATTTTGGGGGGTCCCCAGTTAAAATATGATTATTATGGTAGCTAGTACAGTGGTTCTCAAAGTGCGGGGGACCCCCAGGGGTCCTTGTAGGGGTTCCAGGTGGTCCCCATTAAAATGAGTTACTATTATAGAATCAACCTATGTAGGATATTTGGAACTACAAGCTCACAACGCGCCATGATGCGATGGGTTCTAAGCTTGTAGATCTACTAATTTAAAAAAAATCTTGAATTTGGATTCTTGGAACACACCTCGCACAGAATATATTCCAATGGGAGTTTGCGGTCAAATACATATTAGTTTAGGGGTCCTTTGACATGAAGATGTTTGAGAACCTCTTGTAGACAATTTCTCACTGTGTGTGTTATGTTGTGTGTAGCCTCTCACTGTGTGTGTTATGTTGTGTGTACTGTAGTCCCTGGAGGCAGTGGTTCCGCTAGCAGTAGCAGGAATGTGTGTGTCAGTGGTCTGACCTCCTCCACTAAAGCCATTGACCTGAAGACCCTCTTCAGCAAGTATGGCAAGGTCAGTCCATTACCAACATGGTAATGATTATGTCTACATATGCTTAGGCCTGTCATAATCACTACGTAATCGCGTAGTCACAATTATTTGAAATAATCACAATTATTTTTTGCATAATCTTCATAATTGTTTCCTTGTTGAAAAACGTTCATACATTTTCAAACGGTTTCCCAAAAATAGTGGAAATAGCAGATCTACAAGCTCACAACACATTGCGACTCGTTGTGAGGTTGTAGATTGTCTATTTCCACTATTTCCTTTAACATTTTGAAAGTATTTGTCAGTCACTCCTTTGTATATTTAAGTTATTTCTCATATCTGCCCTGTGGAACTTTTACTAAAAGCCAAACATAATTTTTATTTTTATTTATGTTTCAATGTTAAATGCCCAAAACACAATTAAATCGCAATTATTTGTGTGACAATGAATCAAGTAAAATGTCATGATTTGTGATTGCCCCAATTATGTCTTAGACAGGGTCCCCACGGTCATGAAATTCCTGGAAATATTTTGAAATTAGAAAAAAAAAAATCCAGTACTGGAAAAGGTTTGAAATTGATCAAACATCATCAAAGGTCCTGGAATTGATCAAGGGTCCTGGAAAAATAATTGGCTATGCATTGTTTTTGGCTATTGATTTTGTTAAAACAAAACGTTTTCATAAACATGAATAATATTACACAAAATATGTAACATAAGTAGTTTTTCGCCGAACGGGCTGTGTGACGGCAGCCTAATGTATGTCTCAAACTTTATTTTTGCTACACTGCCTATCTTTGGGCATTCTACATAGGAGTAAGAGACACATTATTGCGCCGAATGATTGTTATATAGGCCTGGAAATTGGGCTAAATATTCTGGAAAAGTTTTGGAAAAGTTTTGGAAATTCATTGCTAAAAATGTGTGGGGACCCTGTGTCTACATATTATTACTTTCCGCTTCTATTTACATTTTGTGCAGTGACATGTGCTATGACTTTACATACATGTGCTATGACTTATACATACACTCACAGGTTGCTAGGATCACTAGTAGCAACCAACTTAATGCAAAGGTAAAAGCCACAGTGCCCAGGCACTAGATAGATATTAACCCTTTCAGACCAAGAACGCATCGCATTTTAAGATTTCTTTGGCTATTCAAAAATAGCAGATATACAAGCTCATAGCGAACATTTTGAACTCATTTTGAACTTTTGAGATGGGGGTCCACGGCCAAAATTCATATAATTTTGGGGGTCCTTGACATGACAAAGTTTGAGAACCACTGGTTATAGCAACATAATTTTTTTTTTCAAAAAACTGTTAGGATTTAGAAGAGGATTTGTAGAACCCACCCAGAAACAAATATTTGAGTTACAAATGTTCGCTTTGAAAAATATATATATTCAAAGATTTGCTCAAATTTTCACGATTTTTGAATAGCCAAAGAAATCTTAACGCATTGTGGGCTTGTAGATCTGCTATTTTTGAAATATTTGTATACATTTGACAACTTTTGAAATGGGACATTCTGCATAATGAGTACTTTCTACTTTGGTACTTTAAGTACATTTTGATACCAATACTTTTTGTACTTTTACTCAAGTAAATTTTGAATTCCGGACTTTTACTTGTAACAAGAGTATTTCTACATTGCAGTATTGATACTTTTACTTAAGTAAAAAAAAAACTTCTCTTTTCCACCACTTCTATTGTTCCTCATCTTGTTTAGTACACCCTGCTCTTACTGGCTTCCCTCTCTACCCCCGACTTGGTTCAGGTTGTTGGAGCCAAGGTGGTGACCACTGCCAAAAGCCCTGGGTCTCGCTGCTTCGGCTTTGTCGCTATGTCCTCCACAGAGGAGGCCGCCAAGTGCATTAGTCGCCTTCATAAGACGGAGCTGCATGGGAGTGTGATCTCTGTGGATTGGGTTGGTGGCGTTGACTTTTGTATTTAGTTTTTTTAGTTGCATGGTTGGATTCAGAGAATGTAGACTTATTCTCATTCTCTGTCATCAGTAGGGCTGTCTGTTGTTATGCCCGGGAAAGCATCTGTGTCATTTTAGATTTCTTTGGCTATTCAACAATAGCAGATATACAAGCTCATAGCGCGGCTACGAGCTTGTAGATCTGCTATTTTAGCAAAATCGTGAACATTTGTGCAAAGCGAACATTTGTAACTCAAATCTTTGCTTCTGGGGGTCCCTGAAACGAAATATTTTGAGATGGGGGTCCGTGGCCAAATACATATCATTTTGGGGGTCCTTGATATGAAAAAGTTTGAGCACCACTGATATAGCAACATATCCTTTTCATTTAGAAGACATTTTGTAGAATTTGCCTCAGGTCTTAATGGGTTAAATGAGCAATATTACACGAGAGGGTGTGCTTTACCATGATTATTGGCATAACGGTGATGCGGTCAGAAGCATCACTGACACATAACCGCAAGTATCCCTGAAGTGATGAGCAGTAGAGCCAACTATTACAGACCTATTGGAAAATGATTTGTGCTCATGTCATGAGTTATTCATATTAATAATAATCAATACCCCCATTCCTTGAATGTGCAGGTCAAAAATGAGCCCACTGGGAAGAAGCCAGCAGACAACAATGATATTAAGAAGTCTGACAATGAGAAGAGACACTCCACAGACTCCAAGTAAGGTCATCTAAAGGCTGGGAAACATAAAAATAAGCTAATCATATTCAGCATATTTAGCGTTTCTAGACAATTTTGAGGAATTGCAAATTGTGGTTTCCCCAACGCAAGTCGTGGGTTGCAGCCACCTTGACCTCAGGAATCCACTGGTTGTATAGCATTTGTACAACATACGGTTACATTTTAGAATTTGACCAGAAGTGCACTTCTGGTGGTGTGTGTAGAGGCCCCTCAACATGTGAGCCAAACGGTATGGAATATGAAAAAGTTGTTTAACCCTCATTGTCTGTTAAATATCATCATTTGTTTTTGTTTGTTTGTTCTTCACTTTTTCTATGACATTACATAAACAAACCAAAACTAGACCATATATAAATAACCCCTAACATGAAAAAAAAGAATTGTAAAATAAAACAATGTAGGCCCCATATTTAGAAATCTCATGTATAAAAAAGCTGAGGAGCAAGGACCCTCAAGGAACATTGTCTTGTTGACGTTGCGTTGTTGTGACCTCTTCCAGGTCTGAGGTCAAATATGCGGGTGAAGGAAGAAATGGCAAAGGTGAGTCAATGAATGGATTATAACTGGATCCCCAAATGTGACGAGCAGCTTCCTGAATATGACCTGTTGTTCTTTTTGTAGGGCGTAATGAGAGGTCTGTCGTGAAGGACAAGTTGATGACAAGTGATGGCAAGGAGCGAGTAAGTCACTAAATCTTACATACACACATAAAGGGTCTACAACAGCACTAAATGTATGCACAACATTTTTAAAAGATAGTGAGTGCCAGGAGGAGGCAAGAAGCCCAAAGGCTATGTTTACCCCATTAAAACCAGGAAAGCATCTAGTATGCCATTTTAGATTTTAACCATTATTTTATACTTTGGCTATTCAAAAATAGCAGATCTACATGCTCATAGCGGCTGAAAATGTGTGCAAATCGTTGAATACCGGTGTATATATATTTTTTAACTTTTTTAACTCAAATCTTTGCTTACAAAGCACAAAATATTTTGAGATGGGGGTCCACTGCCAAATACATATAATCTTGCTCCCCAAACTTTTACTTTTGCAGCATGTTTGCTTCTCTCCATTTCTTCTCTCTTGTCAATGATGACGTTCTTTCTGCAGAAATTAGTGTGTTCCATAGACTGTAAAAATGAGTGCATTCATAATTGTGAAGTGCTATTTAGTATTTACAGTACCCCCCTCTCCTGCTTTATTATTATCCTATTATATATTAAGGAAACATCTCCATGGCACTAGCATGCACATTGACACATGCACTGTTTGAATCCACGTTGTGTTATTAGCACACATAGCTTAGCTGAAACAGCGTAAACATCAACTTCTCATGGTTGTCGATGGCAACAATTCCACGTCGGTTCATAAATAACCGGGCTGTCACACACACACGCTCACACACACACACACACACACACACACACACACATACACCACACGCCGATAGGATTCATTCACTGTCGAAAACTTAAGCTATGCATACAGAGCGCATAACTCAAAAGTCTGCGTATAGTTTGGTTGCGTACAACAGCAGGTATGGACTCGTTAGTAGACTATTAGATATTAACAAGTTTATGGTGTAGCCTACAATATACCCATCCATTTTCATAAACATTTGCGGAATCTCAAGCACCATTTACTTTGGTGTTGCCCCGGTGTAACAGATAGCCTTTTTAATGCTATAATCCTTTTCATCTCTGCTCAGGTCAATCTAAAATAAAATATGAGTTGCCATACATACTGCTCTTATTCAAAGAGTAGCACCAGCACAACACCCAAAGATTGAACTTATTGCCATACACCTTCCTACAGTGTACCCCTTCTCCTCTTCTTTCCATCTAGAGTACCAAGAGTAGGGATCGCATGTCGCTCAGTAAGGAGAAGAAAGACATTGTGTCATTTGACCAGATCAAGGAGCGGCAGCGACAAAATAGACGTAGACACTCTGGGTATGTAGAATGAAGGTGCCTCTGCCCTCTGGTAAATGATTATTATAATTATATATGTGTGTGTGTGTTTTTTTTTAGCCACTGAATGTATCTTTGTTGGATGTCATTGTTCCTCCCAGAGACAGGGACTATTGCACGAGAAGCGATAGTCGTGAAAGTTTCAATACGAAGCAGGAACGCATCAGTCTAGAGAGGGAGTATCTAGACGCCGACTGCATGGATCCGGAGTTCCTGGAGCGCGAGACGTTGAGAATAGAGGACGAACGCCGGCGTGAGCAGGAGAATATCCGCCGGGAGAGAGAGGAGCTGCGGCGACTGCAGGACCAGCTGCACCACAAACAGGACCGCCACGTTGTGAAGAGACCTTATGACATGGACGGCAGGTACACAAAGAGCAGCCTAATTGAGGCTCGTCAGGAGATTGCTACAGGATTGGATGATAGACAGTGTATTTTGATGTTTCTTTTTTTTATTACTCCTAGCTATTGTGTCGCTACTCTTAGCTGTACGTTACAGTACTTATTTTATCTGTTCTCTAACTGCTGTGCTGCATCTGGCGAATGGACTTCTTCCGGGATCAATAAAGATCTCTCTATCTCTCTCTAACCTTACCCTAACCCTAGTCAACGGATCATTTGAATCGTTGACCTTTACGGGTGGCCTTAACATGGATAGTCTATAGTGAATGGCCTTTATTTTTAAGTTGCTTGCTGCTGCCTGTTGCTGTGCAGGAAAGATGAGTGGCCAGAGAAGCGGTTGGCCATGGATGACCGGTACGATCGCTACCAAGACATTGACTTCCGCAGCCGCGGTCGTTACCAAGACGACTGGGTGTCGGAGAGACGGGACACCTCACATGCTCTGAGTGGAGACCGAGATAACCAGGTTCCACATTTTAATAGATTAATTTGTTTTTAACATCAAGTTCAGTTGTTTGTCGAGGTCATACATGGGCAACTGGCGGCCCCGGGGCCACATGCGGCCCCCACCTTCACTTAATGCGCCCCGCAGGTTAATATCGGAATACTGATATATTGATTTCAGCTGTTACAATTCCAAACATGCAAACATGACCCGCTTTAATTACTTCAGGCTATATTATAGTTGCTTAATGACTAGTATTACATTTCTATTGTCTTTTTTATGTCCAATGTATTTGTATTGAAGTTCATAAAGTTAACATAAGTATAACTAAATGCATTTGAAATTAAATAAAAATGTTACTTTTCAGGATTCCAATAAAAAAATAGCACCAAAAAATCTGGATTCCAATTCAAAAATAGCAGATCTAGTGCGACGCGTTTTGAGCTTCTAGATCGGCTATTTTTGCTACTTTTGTTTGACATAGAATGGCGAAAAAAGTAAAAATTCGTAGAGACAGTATATGCAATGTGGCCCTCTGGCGTGAGCGTGGAAATGTATGTAGTGTAGTGTAAATGTAGTGGCCCACCCCATCATCAAAGTTGCCCACCCCTGGTCTAGGTAGGATGCGCAAATTCTTTAGTTTTTCCTATTACAAAATGGCAGATTAACAAGAACATTGTACATTTGCATAAGACACTTAACAATAGTATCATTTGAACATTGTTGCTGAGAAATATGTGTCATGAAAGCCCACAAATTATGAGCTAGCCATCCTCATTAGCTGTTGCCCTGCTTTGGTTTGACCCTGTTCTGTATTCTTCCCACTGTAGCACTTCTCAGACAGGTCAGACAGACACAAGAGAGACTCCTGGAATACAGGCTACAACAAGCGTTTGAACTCAAGGTCAGGTTGCCATTCCACTGCTTTACATTTAGTTAGTTAGTTATTTTTTGTTTCAGTCATGATTTTTTCTGAAAACAAAACAGTTAAACATACAGTAGAACTTTTTAAACAATACAGTACAACTTAGTCAACAAGATGACTATTTGACCGAAAAGGTATGGGCTGAAGCCGAAGCTTATTTTGCCCACCTTATTACCATTTAAAATAAATTATCATAGTAGCATAAGAGCAAACAAAAGAAAATGAACAGAGAGCTTCAAATATTACATTTCAAAACAGACGAAACAAAAAGAAACAGCATTTTGGTTTACATTAGTTTTTCAGACGTGAACAATTTGTATATACCTTTTACTAATTATATTATAACAATATCTTCTATCACTAGTAGCATTTATACCATCACTATTTAGAATTTTCATTGCTATTTTTATTAATTTATTTTATTTTTCTATTTATGTATAATCTTTATCCTTCCTATTGTTAGGTTACATTTGTATTTATTATATCACCGTAGGTGTCAGGCTTCACACAGATTTCGTTTTTTGGTAACAATTTAAACCCAATTTACTGTATATGTAATTATTTTTGTCACTTGGCACTGTGGTTTTGTCAAATATTTATGTTAGTTTAATGCTGTCATTATCATATATCTAAAAATAGATATATCTCTGTCATCTCTTAGAGAAGGAGGCCGCGAGTGGGAGTCTGGACGGAAGAGCGACAGAGACACTCCGTGGCACAGTAAGAATGTATTTGTGTTACTAGTTAGTGTGATATACAGGGTTCCCACTGTCATGAAATTCCTGGAAATATTTTTCATTATTAAAAACGTTTCCAGGCCTGGGGAAGGTTTAGGTTTGGAATTAATCAAACATTTGGAAAATGTTTTGTCTATGCATTGTTTTTGGCTATTGATTTTGTTCATGAAAACCATGTCCCAAAATATGTCTTACTGGAAGTGATAAATGTAACTGTAAATGTAATGCTACATTGCACGGGCTGCGGGAGTGTGGCCTAATATATACAGAATCTTATGTGACAAAAATAACAGATCTACAAGCCAACAATGTGTTGCACTGTGATGCATTGTTAGTTTGTAGATCTGCTATTCTTGTCATATGATGCCGTAGCTCGATTATTGGGGATGTTTACAAGGAACGCAAGCAGTAAGCCTTGTACTCCAATGTGCAATTCCCAAGGATGGGTGAAGAAACAAAAATGTGGCTCAGAATGCGGCACGGAATTCACTGAATAATAATAATAATAACATAATAATAATGTGTAGACACAAGGGTAGACCATTCCATATTCTATGCTTACTTTTTTGCTAACCATAACCCTACATTAACCGTTGGGCATTGCACACTGAAGTAAACGTCACTATTGCACCGTTGCTATATAGGCCTGGAAATGGGGTAAAATAATGTGGGAAAAGTTATGGAAAAGTTATGTACTACATCTCTGCGGTCCAGAGCAGAGGCATCTTGGAGCAGAGGCCAGCACGTCCAGCCCGTACAACTCCAGCAGACAGCTGTCCCCTCCATCGCGCTCACGCTACAGCCCCTCTGACATCGTGACCACCGGTCGTAGCCGCCTGCTGCAAGAATTCCATGACAACGTCTTGCACAATCTCCAGCTCCGCGATCTGCGGGGACACATGGTGGAGTTCGCTCAGCACCCGAATGGATCCAGGTTGTTGGAAGATTCTGCATGCACTGTTGCTTTTGTCATATTTTACTTATCTTGCCATTGTTTGCATATTATTACAATTATCAATGTATCGTCACAGCCAAATCAACCGGTGTGTATAATAGTATTTATCACCTATCAATCAACTTGTCGTTAATGTCAAAGCTTAACAATATAATGATGTCAGATACAGGTATATTGTGTGTGTGGGCCAATACCTGTCTCGCAGCGTCGATTGCACCCAAGCTTCAGCTTTAGTCATTCCTAACCCTTGGCAGTATCTGTCATTCTTGGCCTACCCTGGTCTCTGGCACCAACACTCTACTGACGTTGTTTTCAGTTATAGTTCAGTTTTTAATGGGTACGGACAAAACTCCCAAGATAACCTGTCACGGTGTAGACCGAAACGTTGGGATATTTTCAAAAGAAAATTACAAATCTTTTCAAACACACATTCATCCATGAAACAAGGGGGAAAAGGGTCCATACAGTCCAGGAGCTGCATTCCTGCACTAAGCTCTACTATGCTCTATCGCAGCTGGATTACATTTTTTATTTGACTAGTCTGGTCACTCAGGTAGACCACGTGTCCTGGCCCGGTAATCTTGATTAAACCGTGACATTATTTCCCATATCACAGTGTTTTACATCCGTTTTCAAGATAATGTACTAAATGTAGCCAAATCGATATATTTATTTCAGTGTTTCTTTAGCGTGAATAAACTGGTCTCAAATGTATGTTTTTTTATTAAATGTATTGCACCATTCTCTATACTTGTCTTTTCCTGCCAGGTTTATCCAAAAAAAGCTACTCCAATCTACTCCAGCTGACATAGAGATGGTGCTTGAAGAGATTCTGCGTGTGGCATACCCGCTGATGACAGATATGTTTGGGAATTACATCGTCCAGAGGTTGCTTGAGGTTGGAAATGGGCGCTGATCCCTTTAAGATTTCTCTTACCTAAGCATTATACTTGTTGTCACTGTTGTGATATTATAGAGAAGATAATGTTAAACTGAAAACATGATGCTGTGATATTGTAACACACCAAGAAACAGACTTTTAAAAGGGAGCCTGTTTGAATAAAAGGAGAATTCCTCTGCCTCCTGGTGGCACAACAAAAAATCTGCCTCCTGGTGGCACTATAATAGCCCAGGCGTTTCGGGCCATATTTTGATGGAATCGTGCACTTTACGATAAAAGCATGAAATTTGGCACACAGTTAGAGCATGCCATAAGGAACATTTTTGGCTATAGGGCCATCGCAGATTTTTCCTGTGGTAACCATGGCAGCCATTTTCCAAAATGGCCACCACCTGCTGTTATTTTACCAATAACTCAGGTTCTAGACCACCTAGGATCTTGATTCTGGTGACTAATCCTACATTTTCAAGGATGGGGAATACAGTGGTACTATTTAGATTTGTCCTGTGGTAACCATGGCAGCCATTTTCCAAAATGGCCGCCACCTGCTGTCATTTTACCAATAACTCACGTGCTAGACCACCTAGGATCTTCATTATGGTGACTAATCCTACATTTTCAAGGATGAGGAATACAGTGGTACTATTTACAACATGCTACTACCTAACTACATATATCTGGCATTCAGTTAATTAAATAATAGTAAACCCATCAAAATATGTAATGGTGTAGTACAGTACATGTTTTCAAACTGACACATGAGAGTCAAGAATGTTTCTTTTATTAGTAGTAGTATTGCATAATTATTTTCAATGGACTATAAGACACAACAAAGACAGAGTACTCTTGAGTCATAGCCTAATGGCATATAGACCAATTATTTGTTTACCAACATTGAGACTGGACGCACAGGTGATTGTTTCACGCAATCAATTCTCAACCTGTTATTTTGGGGTGCGCTGGTTTCAGCACACCCCAGCGAGACCTGATAGAATGGGTTTCATTGCGCGCATACTGGTTCCGCGCAGACTGGTTCTTATCAGTGTGACGTCGTCTGTTAAGGGGTCTATTCAATAAAGCCAGATAATCTACACAATGTTAGTTGCACAGTCCACCACAGTAGCAAAGGGCAGTACACTGAAGTGCTGCCTTAACACATCTGCATTGTCCACTGCATCCCTTTTTGCAACCACAGCGGAGGAGTTCCCGACAGGCCAGGCTCGCTTCTGTGTGGTCCAGTGCACTTCCCATCCTCCTGTCAAAATTAGAATCAGCTTTATTGTCAGATCACGGGTTTACAAGTGTAAAGAAGTAGATTAAATTATTTGTATTCACCTGTCTCCTTCCTCTTCCACCCCCATTCACCTGGGGATGGGAGTTCAGGGGCTGCAACCATCACCTGTCCCCAGCAGTGGCCAGCTTGGTAGGCTGCCCTCTTTGTATGTTGAATCAGTGCAGCTCATGTTGGGGGGAGTCCATCAATTGTTCTACCCTTCTGGGTGAATAGCTGCTTCCGTGCCTGATTCACTGATGCCTGGCCGCTTGTGCGGTCATAGAGCAATACCACAAATCGCTCCAGAGGCTCCATCCAGTCATCTATTTTGTCTGGGGTAGCAGCTAAGGAACTTTTCCCAGTTCCAAAAGCAACCCACAGCTCAGTCAAGTGGAGGTGTTGGGCTGACGTTACTGCCAGGACCAGCACATCCGTGTCTACTGTGCGTATTGTCACCTTGCTATACCCTTCCTTCATAGCATCTTCTAGGTGTAATATGACACGAGTATCAGCCTTCTCATGTACTGTAGTTAGTTAGGTAGTTACTAGCATGTTGTGAATAGTACCACTGTATTCCTCATCCTTGAAAATGTAGGATTAGTCACCAGAATCAAGATCCTAGGTGGTCTAGCACCTGAGTTATTGGTAAAATGACAGCAGGTGGTGGCCATGTTGAAAAATGGCTGTCATAGTTACCACAGGACAATTCTAAATAGTACCAGTGTATTCCTCATACTTGAAAATGTAGGATTAGTCACCAGAATCAAGATCCTAGGTGGTCTAGCACCTGAGTTATTGGTAAAATAACAGCAGATGGAGGCCATTTTGGAAAATGGCTGCCATGGTTACCACAGGACAAATCTGCGATGGCCCTATAGCCAAAAATGTTCCTTATGGCATGCTCTAACTGTGTGCCAAATTTCATGCTTTTATCGTAAAGTGCACGATTCCATCAAAATATGGCCCGAAACGCCTGGACTATAACAGGACAATGTGAAAAGGGTGGCATGTGTTCCTCGGCCTAGTGGGAATGTGCGTGCAAAGTTTCACGGCAATCGGACACCTTTTAAAACGTGTCTTCAGAGTATCTTTAAGGATAATACCTAACTTATGTTAAATATTTGCTCCTTAATGCTTTATGTAACCGGGCACAAGATTACAAAGAGAATGTTATAATATAGACTAATACCAGCATAGGATGATTTAGTCTATTGCCTTTATTTATGCAGCTTCCTAAAGAGAGTACCTTAGGTTGTATTATTCTGTTGTGTCACAGTTTGGGACTGCTGATCAGAAGGTGGCCATAGCGACACATATCCTTGGACACGTCCTGCCCTTAATTCAGCATAAAGCTGGTTGTCAAGTGATCCAGAAAGCCCTGGAGTACATCCCTTCTGACCAGCAGATCATTGTAAGTTTGACTTCCTTTTGTTTTGCAGAATATAACCGGTTTAGCTTTAAAAGAACACTATCATAATTTTCATAAAGTTTTCACAAGTTTTTATAGCAGGGGCTAGAGATGGGAAGTTTAAATGGTTAAAAGAACACTTCACCCATTTCCAATCTTATATTCAAATAATTGGTGCTCACTACTCACTAATGCTCATTGTAAGATGGCACCATATGGATGTGGCAGGCCTGTGCTTGGCCGTTAGAAAAGGCCCAACAGAACACAAAAGCCAAATTAGACAGACAGTGCAATTTTTGTCTGTATTCCCTTTACCCCTTTGTATTTTTCCTTTCCTTTTAACGTATCCTAATACTCAAGCAACATCGATCCCTTTTCCATTTCTAGAGTGACATCGTCCTAGAGCTGGCCGACAACGTGCTCTCATGTGTGTGGGACCGGAATGGGAAAAACGTTGTGCATAACCCCAACGGCTGCAGGGTAATCCAGAGGATTTTGGAGCATTGCACGCAGGAGCAGTCGCTGCCCATCCTCGAGGAACTGCATCAGCACTCTGAACAGCTCATCTATGTAAGTATTTTGCACATGTTTGATCTTGAGTTTGATTATGCACCAATTGACGCACTGAGCAGAGCTTAGATGTCCTTGCAGTTATGTAGCCTTTGTTTGTAATAATGAACTGACGTCTATGAATTGAAATTCATTAATTTGTTATGGGTACCCGATACTGGCCATTTTGGATTTGGATCTTACTTGGAACCAAATTTCGGTGAGAGCATTTCATCAAGCGGTACGAAAGTAAGCGTTTGACTTCCGGACAGCAGACTTCAAAACCAGAGGGGAATTAACTTGTAATATGGTATGACGAAGCACTACAAAACTCGTCAGGAATGTTGTAAACAACAACCATTCGTAATAACACATCTTTAACCAGATTTTTTAATTGCGGTATCATTTACTCAAGCATTATAGAAATGTTGGTTTATTAAATGGTCACAAATGACTTGAAAAGCAAATTAAATGTATCTGTCCCACTACATTGCTTCAGTGTAAGTTCACCCATTTCTGAATGGCCAAAGATGCGACTGTATGTGTTTGCATGATCAGCAACACACCGGGCGGGAACCAGCAGCATCTGTTTTGTCTGACCTTACGCAGTGATGGCATAATGGTATTTGGTGTTAAGACTACATGTGGGGGTATCGAGCACACTTTGTTCTGTCACTTTAGCAATGCATGATGATTTAACATCAATCATGGGGGGTAGAGGGGTGGGGAGAAGTGCATGAACAGCAACAAGAGATAAAGGGGTGTCATGCTGCTGGTTCTCTCTGTGGTGAATGAAAATCACACACCCTAAATCACTGTCTGATGCCTCTCTGTCGCCTCCCGCAGGATCAGTGTGGCAATCACGTCATCCAGCATGTGTTGGAGCACGGCAGACCAGAGGACAAGAGCAGGATTGTTGCAGAGGTTCGCGGGAAGGTTTTTGTAATGAGCCAGCACATATATTCAAGGTACGCCAATTTCTGACATAATCAAATGGGTTGTACACTTTCCACTGCCATTTAGTGCATTTTCGTAATCCACCAGGTACACTTTTTTCATTAGATAGCATACACGAGGGGATTTCTTGTCATTTATTTATTTCATTCTTGGGTATGACAAAGATGAACACATTTATTGTATTTACAAAATGATCTACAGCTATGACCATAACATTTATTTTGGGGTTGCATCAACAAACTAACACAATGACAGAGACATAACCTACAATGAATTCCTTACTGTATGTCAATATACGTATGTAATATTGACTTTTATTGTTTATTTATTAGTACCTATGCTGCTACCTACGCATTCTATCACTCTTTCTGCATTAGAGATAATTTTGTTGTACACTTGTGTGCAATTCAAAATGAAATGATCCATCCATCCATCCAAATAACTGATAGAAGAAAACTGAGATCATAACATCTCAGCTGGGCTTAGGCCAATCCCTAAAATCTCGAGCTCAATAATCAACTTGATGAATGTTTAATGGAGCTCCCTTCTCTGTCTCTGTCAACCTCAGTCATGTAGTTTCCAAGTGTGTCATCCACGCTTCGCCTGCGGAGAGAGCCTTGCTGATAGACGAGGTGTGCAGCCAGAAAGATGGCCGACACAATGCTGTGTACACCATGATGAAGGACAAGTACGGCAGTTATGTGGTCCAGAAGATGCTTCACAGGGCAGAGCCTCTTCAGCGTGAAATCATCCTGGAAAAGGTTTGTGGACTGTTTATAGACGTATGTGTGTATTAGAGGTGCACAGATCGCAGTTATATCCACGGATCCCACTGATATAACCGCAGGATATAATCGTTGAAGTAAATGATTAAATATGTATTCATTAACTATCCAAAATGTATATAACATTTTACTGTCTGATGGATTAAAGTTCTCCATCGTGGCGACTGATTTCCGTCATTTGGAATCCATTTAGGGCAGGCCATATATGAAATCTGTGTAGATCCAAGCTGAGAGATAGAGTAGCTCTTATGGCGAGAAGAGGTGATTGAATGGCTTTCGGTTCAGCCCAAAGCAGCACCTTATGACTGACAAGGGGGTGGCACCCTGCTGACGTGGGATGAATGTGACATGGAGCTCGCCATTACATTAAGGACTGTTACCCATAAGTGAGATATTGAGCGAGTGATAGTCGACTTTAGTTCAGTTATTTTTCTATGTGCATGCATGTTACCGGTATAGTAGTCATGAGTTTATTAGTTGGTGGGAAAATCCCACCCATGACTCACACAGTCTGAGCTAGGCATTCCAGTCTGGTAGAGATATGTGCTCCGCGGAGGGCACCTTTCTTGTTGAATGTAAGGATCTACCAGAATATATTTTCCGTATTGTTTCATGCATATTTGTGAGTATTAGGTGGTTTGAATCTAGAACCAAGTGGGGTGTGATACAATAGTTTGAAAACAAAAGGTTGAACTCATTATTTATTTCATCTTGTAGTACTGTTGACACATCTCTGTAATGAGATGTAGAAACTACAATCATAACTTGTTTTGGAGGGAATACGTCTCCATAGTTCTTTCCTGTGGTGGATACCAGACTACTATTATAAACTGAAAGATGATTCAAACATGCATGGAAATAATTTTCAAATGTCATGGATTTGCTTCTCAGACAAATGAAAGATGTGAAATACTGTAGTCAAAGAATTTGACATCAGATCCAATGTAGGAGTTGTTTTTATTCTAGTCATGTTTTTCCCTTCCTTCTTGTCTGATGGATGTTGGACTCTGTGAAATGAGTCTTTTATTGTCTTGATGAGATCAAACGAGAATGAACTTTGAACTTTCTTACCTTTGCTCTATCTTTATTTTTTAGATGCAGCCTGTTAGGGCCGACTTATGTGAAGACAGTATGAAGAGTTAGGTGAAGCATGAAGAGTGGATCTGATCTGGGTCCAGTCGGCAGCCCCACAAATGGCCACAAAAGGCCAGCCCTCTCTTTGTACTGTACCACCCTCTGTTTATAGTCTCTGTTATGATGTGTGTCAGTTTAAAAGAAGAAATGGAAAACTCCACCAATGCTCTGTACTTAAAACAAGGCTGCAGTCTTCTACCATGGAATCTTCACAGGATATACCAAGAATATTTTTTGTACAGAAGGGTGCTGCATTTAGGAAGAGCTGCTAGCTTCTAACCGTTGCAATGTAAAATATTGTCATTTATATAAATATGTAGGAGTTTTGTCATAGTCATGTGCATTTTCATGGCGCCTTATGTACCGTGCATTTCCACATTAGATGAAAAAAGAACACATTTTTGGAGACAGAATTTTAACTAATTATAGTATGTATGATTAAACAGTTCTTATAACATTTGATGTGTTCTGTTCTTTCAAACCTGTGTATATGGTCAAGTAGTCTCACTACTCAAATCCTTACTCTACAATTGTTGGGGTAGCAGATAGCATTGCTGTAAAATACAATACAACATACATTAATGCAATCAGTATTAGTTTAAAACAGTCTGTCTTTAAAAACACATTCTCCTAAACAAATAATTTCCACACCAAAAAAAAGCTAAAAAGAGAACACTAAAACAACAAATATTGGGTGCAGTACATGGGCTCTGCTTCAACTCAACTAAATTATGGTTATAATTAGTTCCAGATGCCATCCAGCTAGCTCTTTGTGGAGGATTTAAAGTTGACAGTAGAACTGTGGAATTACTGTACTTATCTCTGACTTTATAAAGTCAGAGTGATGCTTTTAAGAAATTTCAGCTAGTAAGCAAAAATAATGATTTCCACTTGTTTTTGTACCTACACTTATATAAACTATTCTAACTAAAAGCCAGGCATTTGAATATGGTTTCCAGGTTAGTGTATAAACTATTCTAACTAAAAGCCAGGCATTTGAATATGGTTTCCAGGTTAGTACATCTGAACGGAATAAGTGAGAGAAATAGATGGAGCAAGAACCTCTTCTAGTTCTATATTTGGTTTTATTTGTTATATTTAGCTTTTTCCCCTTAGATCAGGTAGAGACAGTGGTGAGTTACAGTACCTGTAACTGCCACCTGTGGGTGTGGTCTTTAGTGACTTATCTGAATACTCACTATCAAAGTACCTGTAAACAACCCCTGAGAGGGAAGACTGTACAATAGGAAGACTCCACTCCAATTCAGCAATATGAGGCTAATATTGCTTATTACTTCTATATTAGCTTTGGATTTACCTTCACTATATATGGCGGTAAGTAATTCATTTTAATGCCTGCACTTTCTCCAGCCATTGTGTGTACAGTACAACTGCAGACGTAACTCAAGCCAACCCTTTGCACAGCTGTATAATACCCAATTTCTTTTCTTAGGCTACATGTGTGTGCACAGTGCTTGAATGCCTGTGAATAGTGTATCAAGGTGCAACTTTCTGTATCATAGGCAAAGTGGTATTTTAGGCCAAAAACTACAATTGTGCCCAGAAAAACACTCATCGGTCATTTATGTTTTTCTGCTTCAGACATAAAATGAACTCACAGTCTCAGCTGGCAGTTCTATTTTTGGCTTGGTTGTTTCTACTAAAATCCCTTAGAAATTGTGGTACACAAATAGTGACACCTTTATTCCTACTCTTCTACAAGGGTGCCTTGCTTCACACTCATAATTGAACACATTCTTACCTGGGAGCTGTCCAGTGCAACCATACATTTCTGCTAATTTCTAGCTAATTTACTAATATAAATCTAAACTTTGTGCACATTACTTGAACTAAAATAAGCATTTCTGTATACTTTGTTTAGATCTACAAATATCCCACTGCAAGGCATCGGAAATATTTTTAAACATACGACCACGTGTTGCTCTGGGTTGATATTATCATTTAAACAGGGCAATTTTTTGGTAGACAGGCTTATGTGTGCCAACTTGTCAGTCCATGTCACACCATGATGGGCGTATCAAGTGCTGTTATAGTAGCCTATAATAGTTGCTTCCATAGAAACTTTACAAGGACTTTGTACCTTGAGTCAGGAATGATTCATTGTTCTATGTAGAGAAACTATTACTGAACCCCAACCCCCACCCTGTCTCTTTACTCTTAGGACAGATATACGCACAAAACAGCACCGTAGTGGTGGTGCTGTCCAACTGTCCTTGTTCTTTTTCTCTCTCCTTTGTATCAGTTTATCACTATAACTCCAGAGCACTTGGATGGATCAGGACATGATCTTGTAGATAGTTCTGGTTCTGGATCCGGGGACTGGTCAGAAGAAGGTAACAGACACCATGTGTATATGTATGTTTGTGGCTTGATCAAATTTCTCATGGTACCAAACATGGGCTACTTGTAAAGCTGCACCCATTTCATCTCTCTATAAGGCAGCAGTTCCACAGTGAGATTCGACTCAAATCAAATTAAAATGACCAAGGAAGGCGACAGGAAGAGTGAAGAAGTGGAAGGTGCAAACAGGAATAAGCTCCATGTATGGCATATTACTTATTTCCTGGTGTCTCAACAATATTTTCCTAAATTCCTTGTATCCTAAATGAGGGGGACAGTTAAGATAAAGTTATGCAAGTGTCCCTGCTTATATGTCTTAATTAGGATGACACAGACCTCATCTTTGACATTACACCTTGGCCAGCAGATGACACTGGATCAACTGTTGAAGGTGCTATGAAAAGCAAAGGTTTCCTGGAGAACAAAGAAATTCTTGCAGGTGGTGTGCATACTGTATACACATGCATAAATAATACTGAATCTGAAAATGGAATGCATTGTTACTGTTGTGTTCTAACTTTGTGTCCTATATCCTGTTTTCAGGCATCATTGCAGGAGGAATTGTAGGACTGATATTTGCAGCTGCACTGGCAGCAATAATAATCTATAAAAGGAAGCGGAAACATGTTGGAGGATATATATATTAGGCCAATGGAGGGTTTCCAATGGAGTATGTCAGAAATCCCTGATCTATCCATATTGTAAAATGCTTAGACCCAACATGGCTTAAACTGTTGTAAGTAGAATGTAACAATTGCCCATTCATAATTTTCCCACAAACATTTTGAAGTAAGTATCCTAACAGTTACCAATGGTGGTGCATATGAACTACTTATTATTTGAACAATTGCTGTCGCTCGGTACATCTCACCCCCGAATGCACCCACCCTACCTACCACCCCATACCCCCTTCTAATTCTCCATACCATGCAATCCCTACGTGGAATCCCTTACACACACAACCCCATGCCAAACAATCCCTATCTGAAAGCCCCCACACACACCACCCCATACCAAGCAATACCTGAAAGCCCAAACAGACCACCGCATACCAAGCAATTCCTACCTGAAAGCCGCCATACCCAGTTCGTCACACCAGAGTAATGCGTTATTAACCAACCAACCAAATTTGAATGATTAAAAAATTGGACAGGTATTGAAAATTAGCAGTATTCTCTCTGAATGCTAGGGGCGTGTCCGCTGAAGCTCACTTTGTTGATTTCCCATGATGCACTTGGGCGGCAGGAAGTGGGTTTATTGTGGTGTTTATGTTGTTGGTTGACTATAGGAATGCGTTGGGGGATTATGTCGTGGGACTTTATTTGTAGCGTTGTTGAATGTGATGTGTATCTGTTCTGAACAAACCCCCTTGTCACAACAAAGACTTTATTTATGCCTTGACATAGGATGGTGTTGTGTGGTGAGAGTAGCTGATCTACAATCTCACATGTGATGTGTTGTGTAAACATACAATAAATGTACAAAAATATAACAGGAGACATGGTTAGATTTGTGATGTATGTCCCCCAAATGTATCCACCCACGGCGAATTTGACAAACTGCAACGATCATCTGTGCTAAATATCTTGTGCCTGCTGCCAGTAGGTCAAGGAAATCCCAAAGATTTCTTTCACATTTTATGAATATTTTTCACATCTATCTAAATTTGCAAATGCACAAAATCTATGTCCCCCACATATCTCAAGAACCGGTTGACTGATCAACTTCAAACTTGCCGTGTGTCTCAGTAAGGACCTCGAGGGAGTGATGAGCCGATTGGGAAGTTGGCCGGATTGGCTGTTGTGTAGAAATATCTATAAATCCATAAATCTAGCTATGTATTTGTCTGTCTGTCTGTCTGGCTGTGTCCCTGTGTATCTGATGAAGCCCTTCTTTTCTTTTCTTCTTTTTCACTTGATTATTTTTTGGGTCCAGCATCGTGTTCAAAGAACTGTGGGGTTGTGCATATCCTACCTTTTTTCATAACCTTTTTTGGTCATACTGTCATATACTGATCTCGGATGGATCAGGACATGATCTTCTAGATAGTTCTGGTTCTGGATCCGGGGACTGGTCAGAATAAGGTAACAGACACCATGTGTATATGTATGTTTGTGGCTTGATCAAATTTCTCATGGTACGAAACATGGGCTACTTGTAAAGCTGCACTCATTTCATCTCTCTATAAGGCAGCAGTTCCACAGTGAGATGCAAGTCAAATAAAATTAAAATGACCGAGGAAGGCGACAGGAAGAGTGAAGAAGTGGAAGGTGCAAACAGGAATAAGCTCCATGTATGGCATATCACTTATTTCCTGGAGTCTCAACTATCTGTCTGGCTGGCTGCCTGTCTGTCTGGCTGGTTGTGTCCCTGTGTATCTGATGAAGCCCTTCTTTTCTTTTCTTCTTTTTAACTTGATTATTTTTTGGGTCCAGCACCGTGTTCAAAGAATTGTGGGGTTGTGCATATCCTACCTTTTTTCATATCCTCTTTTGGTCATACTGTCATACTGATCTCGGTATCTGTCTGTGTTTGTGCCATTTATGTTCATATATGGAGATCCCAGAGGTCATCAATATGACAGTAGCTACTGGCCTCCAAGTAGTCTACTATGATAATAATAGACCTAACAAAGGGGCATAACAGGCATTGCATAACCAAGGGTCATGTATTCCCAACGGGCATTGGCCCTAGTTTTTTTAATTCATAATCTCCAATTCACCATCCTGCTGATCCACCAAAAGACTTGGTCATCAATATGTCAGTAGCCTACTTGGCCAGAGTCTCGAGTCGTGTGGAACTCCATATTTTACATATTCCATATTTCAGTACAATTTAGGTAGGCAAGTGAGTGAGTGAGTCAATGCCTTTTTGGGGATGTACTGTAGGCTACTTTGTACTTGATTTGATAGCCAGCTTCAATTAGCCTATAGTGTTATGGTTCCAATTTGTCTACTCTTTATTGTCTTGTTTTCCTTCCAATCACACTTGTTTATCCTATATCCTGTATGAATTCTCTCCTGACTGGATGAATTTGGTAGCCTATCCCAACCTGAAAATATATTTTCTGTTCACTAAAAAGTTTGAGAGACGGAAACCCTTGTTTACTGAACGAACACTGTTGTAGCCGCCTATATATTTTTCACTTATGGTTTTAGTTTCAGTTCCAGTCATAGTTTTAGTTAAAGGAGCACTTCGCCCATTTTCAACATTATCTCATAATTTGTCTTCATTTAATGCTGGTTCTCATTGGTGGGCTATGGACAATTCAGAATCCTGCCTATACCAATGACATAATCGAGGGGGATTCCAAGCTACAGACATTCTCTCCATGGAAAGTTAGCATGCTGAATTAGAAGCCTTCTTGCATTAATAAAATAAAATAAAAAATAAAATGAATTGTTTGAAATTACCAAACCTGCCTACCGATGATGTCATTGGTAAGCAGGTTTCTGAATTGTCCACAGCCCTCCTCTGAACACTGACCAAAGACTAGAAAAAGCATCCTTGGGGTGTTTGGCCCCTTCATACCTGAAAGAGGTTGCCGACCCCTGCCATAATACTCATGTCATCAGAGAGCTCCATTTATGGGCACAAAAGGAACAATTATTTGAAAACTTTAGTTACTTTTGGATTTGGATTACTATTACAAAACATTCATTGCTCACAATGCTTCATAATGTGATGCATTGTGAGCTTGTAGATCTGCAATTTTCATAATGAGTACTTTCTACTTTTGGTACTTTAAGTACATTTTGATACCAATACTTGTGTACTTTTTGTAGTAAATTGTGAACACCGAACTTTTACTTGTAACAGAGTATTTCTACATTGCAGTATTGATACTTTTACTTAAGTAAAAAACGTGAGTACTTTTTCCACCACTGAATATAATAATCCTTAAATCTATTATGATCAAAAACAAAACGCGGACCGGTCCTTTAACAGCATTGGTTCTCAAAGTGGGGTCCGGGGACCCCCGGGGGTACTTGAGGGGATACCAGGGGGTCCCCAGCTAAATGAGTTATAGGAACCAAATGGACCCTTATGGGTAACTCTGACAGTGTACAAATGGAACCAAATGGACCCTTGGGTCCATTTGGTTCCATATGTACACTCTCAGAGTTAAATTAACATTGATTTTACGATATGAATTGGGGTCCCAGAGATAGAAATGCCATTAAATGGGAGTCTGTAGCCCTAATGCATGTCAAACTGGGGGTCCTTGAAATTAAAATGGTTGAGAATCACTGTTAGAGCCGTAAAAAATCTTCTCTTATGGTGGTCCCTGGCATATCTTTTGAAATGGGGGTCCGCGGGATAATAAGTGTCAATTTGGGGGTCCTTGACATGAAAAAGTTTGAGAACCAAGTGCTTTAACAGTGTCGTTCATGTTGGGAGGGGGGGGTGCCTCAGTGCAAAGAAGTGGGCGTGGCGTTCAGTCCGTGGTGGTTGTTGTCGGATCGTGAGAGCTTTTCCTCCTCGCAGCAGCAGCACCTCATCATCTCCTCATGTTCGTGCCAACGACATTAGAGGACATGCATCACTTCAAACCCAGCCGAGAACGGCTGTACACCACACGATGCTGTGGATGCTGCCATGTGCGGACGGGCACCATCATCCTGGGGACATGGTACATGGTACGTATACATGTTGGCTGTGTAGGGGCTAGCTTCTGTTAGCCAACGACCTCGGATACAGCCAGTGTTGCCAGGTCTGCTTATTATAAGCGACTTTGGGGCGTGTGTTTTTTGTTGTTGTAAAAGTTGCTTATAAATATTGGTAGGGTTGCGTGTTTTTTTTTTGGCTTGTTTCTAAAGTGTAGTTGCTTATTTTGGGCTTGTTTCTAAAGTGTAGTTGCTTATTTTGGGCTTGTTTCCAAATGTTGTTTTAACTTGTTTAACCCTATGGTTTAACCCACTGGTTCTCAAACATTTTCATGATCAATGACCCCTAAATAAATATGTATTTGTCCCCACGGACCCCCATCTGAAAATATTTTGTGGCATGGACCCCCCCCCCCCCCCTCCTATACAATATTTGTGTTATGAAATTTTAATAAAATATTCCAAAATTACCATTTTCTTTTTCAAGATGATTTTTATTTTTTTGAAAATAGCAGATCTACAAGCTCACATGTAGCTCGGCTATTTTCAAATAGTCGCTTCTTTTGGGCTTGTTTTCATAGATCTGGTTGCTTGTTTCTCTCTCAAAGCCTGGCAACACTAGGTTGAAGCGTTGAGTTGTGGCTAGGTTGAGTTGCGCTAGAAGAGGTAACGTTAGCTTAAGTTCTCCAACGATAAACAATGGCGTGTTTTCGGCTGAATAAAGTGTCGACACGACGCGCATTAGCGCTTTATTCTGGTGAAAAGACGTCGTTTTTCTCGAGCCATAAAGGGTCGCGCGACGAATTGTTAAATTAGCTTTTAAGTTACTAACGGCCCACATACACGACTGTGTTGCCAGAGTTTGCGAGAGAAACACGCAACCAGGTCTATGAAAACAAGCCTGATGACCACTTTGAATACATCGGCTATTTGGAAAAAATAGTGTTTTAGAAATATTTTAAATACAGAAATCTTGTATGGGGGTCCCTCCCTGACACAAAATATGTTCAGATATGTGGCCAAATACATGTTAAGTTTTGAGGGTCCTTGTCATGAAAATGTTTGAGAACCACTGATTTAAACAACATTTAGGAAAGTAGCCCAAATAAGCAACTACTACACTTTAGAAACAAGCCCAAAAAGCCGCAACCTCCAATATTTACAAGTAACTTTACAGAAAAACAAGCCCAACGTCGCTTATAATACGCCGACATGGCAACACCGATACACGACCTTCTTAACACTGTCGTTTTGCCAGCACTATCATCCATCTGGGCCCAGCACCTGGAATGGAATGGAAAACTGGATTAATATCCAATCTCAATGCTTGTCCCATACATAATGCTCCTATGCAGTACTCTTTAACCACTTAAACCCCCACATGGGTAACTGGAGTCCCTCAGGGCTCATTACAAGTGTGTGTGTCTTCTGTTATCGTGTCTGTTTTCAGTTTTCTGTACGCGTATAGCGTTGTGAACTTGTCGATCTGATATTTTCAGCTAAAGCTTTCCCCCACAATACCGATGCTGGGGTTAAAGTGGTTAAGTTGCGTAGCTAACGGTTTGTGTGAGGCCAGTGGTGATTCATGGCAGATGTATCACTGTGATGTTGCTCTGTCGTTATTATGATCCCAACCCTGGATCCCTCATGCAGTTGCGTTAATCCCTTCAAGCTCACATTACGTAACAATCCCTGCTGTATTAAGTCGTAATATTGAAACCCATGCCCGACCAACTATTAGGCGAACATTTTGTCTTCTCATGAGCCACGCGATGCTCTTGCCAATGAGATCAAAATGCAAAATTACCAAACTAAAAGTGTAACTGTTGCAAATTGTGATCAATTTAGAGATGTTTTACCCATCCCAGTATCTGAACATACTTGTTTGTTGTTTGTTTGTTTGTTTATTTATTTCGAACATTAAAAAATCTCTTATCAATATACTTAATGGTTATTAAGCTGTGTAATTATACATAGTTAAATGGGCTTGCTTATGTACTTTTCTCTTTACCACTTATACCCAGAATACAGTTTGTACTAGCCTTGTACTAGCCTTGGATCACAAGACGGTCATCTGTCATGACCATAATATATGTCAGTCTTGCATCAAGGCTAAGTTTGTACCAAATCTGTCTGTTCCTGTACTCTTGTCTAGCTTACCTCTCTATCAATTTAGTCAAGGAAAGTTCATAATCTTCTGGCTGGGGCTGCACGATTATGGCCAAAATGATTATTCATTGACTTTAGTGACAAAAATATTTGTATTGGACAGTACTGTCACATAAACATAGCACTGTTTCACTTTCATTTAGTGCTACTGTCTGATCTTTTGAATAAAAAATCAAATTGGTCCTCCTTATTCATCTACTGTAAATTCTGTGCATCTCAGAATCAATACCAAAACTTTGCACTAAATTAAATCAACAGAGCACCGCTTTTACTTTTACATTGTGCTAAATATCTGCTACACATCAATAAATGTCAATAGACATTTCATCAATAAATGACGATCATTTTCATTTAGTTGTGGGAAGCCAAAATCGTGATCATGATTGAAACTTGTTTAGTTGTGCAGCCCTAATTCCGGGCACACGCATGTGACCTCTGCAAATGTATATTATCTGTATGTGCTTAATAAACTTAAGAACATGTCATGTGACAATATGTTGCTGTCATCTTGTTCCCCAAGCTTGCGCTCGCTTGCAGGGGACAACTGACAAGTCACCACCTCACTAGAGAATATCTTTTAGGATCACAACAGAGCAGATGTCTACAACAGCAGCTAAATAGTTGTCCAGCCAATCAGTGTGTACAACGTGGTAGTGTGAATGCATCAAGGAAGACTCAAATATTATTGGTGTGTAATTGACACTTATTTAATAGAATAATTGAGCTCTTGTACATTCTTATTTTGCATTCCAACTCTGGGTGAAATATCATGCATTCAAGGCATCCAACAACAATTTTGAACATTCTTTTTCACACCTTAAGGCAAGCTAAAACCCTAGTGTAGCAGAGTAGTCAGAAGGACACACACCAAACGGGAATCCCTTTGGTGTGTGGCTGTGTGCTTAATTTAATCTGCATTATAATTCCACCCTATTGAACTGGACATGCTTTACTGTATAGTGTAAGGACTGAACTGAGGTCTAGGGAAGTTCATTAATGAAAGTAAGGTTCACCTACATACAAGCTTAACCCTAACTACAAAACAGTCTTATGCCATTGAATTAAGCCTGCCTTTTCATCGCTCTTGGCTCAAATGTATCCATGCTTGTGTTTCATATCTTCCAGGTAGTGAACCTGTTGATGGGCATCCTGTTGACGGTGGCCGTGACCCATCCGGAGAATGTGCCCACCATTGATCTGCAGTATGAGGTCATTGACAATTGCTTTGCCTCAGACCGGATGTCTGGTAAGCATTGGCACTTGTTATGCCAGCATCTGGCATCTATGTCTGTAATTTCTTTCCTGGGGGGGATATCCCAGTAACTGGTATTATCACTGAATGTATTGGAATTACCTGTAAAGTTGCTGTTAGCACTAAAACACAGATTTGTCCAAATCATTTGCCCGCTCAACTAAAAAAAAAAGACTTGGATTAATGACAGGTGCAGATTCTTAAACATGCATAATAATAAAGGCATTTGTACAACGTATTGAATGCAATAAGGATTGTTTTGTGCCATAATTGGCAGTTTGCTTCATTATGCAAGGTTGCTTTTGTGGCCTTCCTACTTTAATGCTGAGTATCCTCTAACAGCGTGGAGAATAACTTCGTGAAGACGGCAGAACTGTGCTGCACTGTGTTCATGCTGGTGTCTGAAAAAGGTTTTCTTGTTTTTTCATTCACTGCAGTGAAACTGGTCCACTTGGCCAGTTGGATGGTGAGGCTTGACAGGTGATACTGGTGTACGTTTTCATGTTGTCCTCCCAGAGCCAAACACTTAACTCACTGATAACAAAGCCCCAAATGCCACATTCCACATTGGTATTCTTCTGACACATTAAAGCGACACTGTACCCTCGGACATGGTAGTGACCTTTGTGCATTTAAGGCAGGGGCTGCTTTAACCTAGGATTAAGATGCCAGGAGGGCTTCTACAGACAGCGGCTGAGTTGCTCTTCATTTTCTGACCGTGTATTTTGTTGGCTGAGTTGCTCTTCATTTTCTGAAAATCAGTCAGTGGGAGATGAGGCTGGACACCGAAATTCGATACCGTCATGGCACCGACCGAACTGCTTGGATACCATCGAGTAGCAGAACATATCGTGGCATTCGATACCAAATTTCAATATCTACAGGCTAATTTCATGAACGTGCATTTAAGAGCACAACATTGCAAAGAGGATTGCACTGTATCTGTCAAATGTCCCCACAGATCGCCAAATAAATACTTCCAGGTTGTGCAGGATAATATTCTCATCTGCCATATCATTATCATTTCACCCTCTTTCACCCTCTTTCAGTGGCAGCGGTGGCCTAGTGGTTAGAGGGGCGGCCTTGATACCGGAAGGTCCCTAGTTCGATTCCCCAATTCATCACATCAATCATGAATAACCGCTGAATAGCCCTTGAGCAAGGCTTCCATGCAGGGTCCGGCTGGAAACAAGCTTCGTGCTTAGTCCGACACCCTGGGTAAACAACAAACTTTGCTTTGATCCCGAGCAAACAGACAACACTCGCAGCATTTGTCACTGTGAGATACGAGTTAAGTTTACATCCACTGGAGAGTGTGGGTGCTTTGTGGTCGGGGTGGGGAGCGTTCTTTTAAAACATCCGTCATGGGTGTTAAATGTTCTTTTTTTTCTCAGACAAGACCGCATCATTCATACTATGGCAGGGCACGCAAGTTGACAAATACTTTTGCCCAGCCTTTCTACTCTAGGTGCAACCACAATAACAGTCATGCTTCAATGTTCTTTATAGTATCCTACTATTATGTATGAAATTATTAATATAAGTTATCAGATGTTGTTAAATATTGCTGTTTGTTGAAAAAAAGGTTTATATCAGGCAATAGTTTTTCAAGTCGTGGCAATGCTTGCCAGTGAGGCAGCAGAAGTCTGTTAGCAGATGCTGTTTGTACTTAATCCTGCTTACCCTGAATGTTTTCCTCAATTAAAATTGATAAACAGTTACTAGTCTTGTTCATTTTAATGTGTAATGTAATTTTGGAAATGTATCGCTCAGGAACCGGTATCTAAGTCAAGGTATCTGTACCAGTATCAAGCAGTTTTTGAACGATGCCCAGCCCTAGTGGGAGAGAAGAGAAAAAAGGTTGTGGTCATCTGACTGTCACAGTGTCACACAACAGAACAGACTGATGCCAACAGACAGGACAGGATGTTGTCTACAGCCAACTGAGACAATGTCAGCATTCACAGACTGTTTGGGCTGACATTATGGCCAACAATTAGTGTAGCTCTATTTGACGTGGGTTGTATTTGTCTTCATGATTAAGGCCATGTTCAAATTACATTAGTGACAGATAAAACGTGGGAATGATGTTTGAGCCCTGGCCTGTTTTAATACAGCTGACATATGAGATCCCAAACTAATAATAAAAAGGTTCAAGTTCCAACTAGATGTCTCCTACCACCTAATGTTGGTATATCGATATTAAGTAAGCGATAATCAACGACATGTTGTGGTTATAAAAAAAAGGTGCATGATTCAGATGTTAATTACCAAAGTGCATGGTTTTATTTATTTTGCACAGCTCAGTCGATTACCCCCCATGGCAACTTAATTAGAATATTAGTACCTATTTATAAGGGCAATACACTCTTTAATAGTGGCCATGGTATAAATTAAACTATATTAAGTTCACAAATAGTACTAAGTAATCATTAGTAGTAGTCGGATATAACTACAAAAGACACATTTACTACCAATGACCAATACAAAACTGTTGCTAAAACAAGGAATAGTGTACTAGGGAATTTCTGCAACAATCAAAACATGTTTTCCCAAGGTAATATGTACAGAGTAGATTTAATAAATATGTAGACCAAAGAACAAAACGGCACTATTGTATTAGGCCATTCTCATCAAAGAATCTATCAAAAAATATAAATGCTCAAAGAGTATTTCCGGAGGAGATGTTCAAAATAGAGAGAGAAGTGTAATTGAAAACAATACAAATGCTGAAACATCTCGAACCTTACTCAATAAATATCGACACAATATGACCATGTCGTAATCTGTTAGATTCGGAGTAGCAATTGGCGCTTTCACTGTTGTGCAACATCTGCTCTGTAACATCCTGTTTGCACACAGACTCAGAAACTCCTTTGATAATCTGATGAATGGCATAACCATAAGCCTATGGAATGGCACTATGTAGGATCCACAAGTGCAGCCACAACTGCACTGTATGTATACCAATGCCGGCCTGCAGATTACGCCTGTAGTTGGCATCGTACTGTATGATCATGTCACGTAGTGATGTAAAGTAGAACAGCATCCTGCTCATACCCATAAATAATGTAAGGCTCCCCAGCATTGTCCAACATTCCTCCATTAACTCACTCATGTGTGAACCTCGACAGTGCAACAGGCAGAACAGTCGGAAGCATTTGACTGAAACATGAGGAGGGTGCAAAAAGGCAGGCCTTTTAATTATCCCAGCCTGTGTTTCAGTGTGTCTTTTACTTGATGCTGAGACGGAGTAGCTAATCGCTCCCTTGAGCAGGCCTTTAAAAGAGCTAGCAAAGCAGGACTGGAACCCTTGAGTCTCTCCTGTACTCCTACTTGCAAATCAATGCTCCCTCTCAGAGATGAGGCCAACGCTCATTGTCCTGCAGTCACAATTGCATTAATTGTAAAATATTTGATTAACTATTCTTCTTATTTGTTCTCATTCTTTTGCACACAGAGAATGCCTATGTTGGATTTGCCATCTCTCTACTGATGCTCACAATCAGTGCCATGATGGTCTATGGAGCTATTACTGTAAGTTTCTGTGTATGTGACTGTATGTGAGTGTGAGGGATATTAGGGATGCCAAAAACGGATTATCAAATCTGAATATACTACTGCTCTAGCAAAGATGTTTTATATCAAATGGCTGACAGTGTGAACAATATACTATATACTACTGTAGAGTAATTGACTGTACAATAGTATATTTTGTTTATTTATTTATATAATAATAATTATTATTATAAAAAAAGAGATTTGGAAACTGCCAAGAATATTCAGAAATTCGATTTTTGGATGGCATCCCTATTACGTATCGGATGCCATTTCCTTGACAGCATATGGTGTCTGCAATACATCTCTGTAGTGTTTGTTATGCAAATATGTGGTCTAAATATGTTATCCTTATTTAAGAAATGTCTCACTGTTGAGTCTTGGTCTATTAATAGCACTAGATACCCACAGAGCTAGATATGTCAAGAAGAGGTAAAAGGAAACGTCACTGCCCCCTACTCTTTTCATCTGTTCAAAAGAAATTCTAATTCATAGGATTTCTTTTTTATCTATGTGAAAGTTTGGTACATAATGTTCTGTTCTTATTCCTATCATCTTCACCTCACAGACTTGCCTCATTGCATCAGGATGAAAAGGTTTGTTAGCCTTTTGATGTGGACCTGAGTTAAGACCCTAGTTTTGGATGACTGTGTGCACAGCTAAAGCGTGAGATGTAGCTGCTGCTGTAGCACTTAGTGCACATCAGCAGTCTGTAGAATGTTCTTTAGCTGTCCAAGAACATGGTCATAGACGGCCCTGGTAGATGCCCTGTTTTAGTACAGTGTGGCAGACAGTGCATCATATCTGTTGTCATACTATCTGCTGTAATTGCTGATATTGAACACTTTGGTCATGTTAGAGAAATGTATACCCGCCTATATTCTGCAATTATTATTAAATCAGTTATTATAACGGCAGACTCTCCACTGATATTTAGTTGAGAGTACCCTGTGCCCATATAAACCCTTTGATCCGACAGTGTCCTTTGCTCGCTAAGATGTTATGTTTCACCGCTGTAAACCACCGGCAAACATGGCACCGTTGTCAGTTGAATCCATAAGTTGTCATTCCATGCCCACTCAACTGTCAGACAAAGGTACAGTAGCTCTCTGGAACAAACACTTTAGCTAAGATACTTGTACTTGCACTATTCTATTGTGGAGAGAAAGAAATGTCTGTCAGTCAGTCACACACTCCCTGTCTGTCTTGCTTGGTTCTCCTCAGTGGCTGGAGCAATTGCTCTGAACTTGCACACGGCCATTGACCATTAGCATATGCACACCGTGAGGAAGCCCGCTTTTCTCTTCGCCACAATTCAAGATGTTTATTTGCTTATTTGCGTTTTGCTCTGGTAAACACTGGTGATTCGTAGTTCTTGTTATGGGATCTGTTGTCGCCATGGTTACAGCCCCACATGCTGATCAAACTGCTCATTTGTGGAATTACTGCACGCTACCGAGTGCCGGCCACTGCCAGACAGAGAACGCTGCAAACTTAGAAAGGACTTTCATTTACGGCCCGTGTCCACACACACACACTGTGTTTTTGAGCAGGAAGGCTCTTTGGATATCATCTTCATAGCATTAGCATGCAGATTCACACACGCAATGTTCTAATCCACATTCTTATTATTAGCACACATAGCTTCACTCAAACAGCTTAAACATCAACTTCCCATGGTTGTGGGAGCGACAAGTCTGTGCGTGAGTGTGTGTTCGCTGTGGGTCCGCGGGGACGGGTCGCAGTTGGAACTGTTGCAGCTAGGCAGACATCGAACACAGGCCTTGCCCAATGCCCATACATAACTAAAAGTCTGCAAATACTTTGGCTGCGCACATCCCCGGGTATGGACTAGTTGTTATAATCTTCACCTTGCAGCACAGTAGTAGCCTCATCAGAAAATTGCATTTTCCCACGTGCACACACAAGATAAAGACAGAGCACTGCACCAAGTTATATTTGCAACATAATTAGCTCAGCATAAAGGAGTAAATGTTTTTAATTAAGTAGCATTAGCACTGTACACAAAGAAATCTTTCCTACCAGGAATTTGTGCTGTCTTCAAACGATGACGTTGTCCTTAACATCTGTGTGATTGATCATGTGAGCATATCCATGCAGTCTTGAACTAGTTCAACCTCAAAGGTTTTCATCTTGAGTCACAGCCATAGAGTTGTATTAGAATTGTAATACAACTCTCTATGGTCAGGATGGCTCAGACGTGTCACCGTACAGGCCACTGAATGACCCAAATGAATGGATAAAACCCTGTAATCGTGATGCAACTAACCATATGATTTGGTACAATATTGAGAGGGCTTCAGAAAACTAGAAAGACAAAAGACAAAGTTCTATCTGGAGGCCTGAGCACACTACACCGGGAGGAGGCAAAACACTGTATTTTTGCTCTTAAGTGTACAAAGTGTACTACTTGTTGCTGAGTTTTATATGATAATGAGTGTTATAATACGGTCCTCCTAACCTTATTGATCTTGCAATACCTGTTTCGTCTCTCCTTCCAACCCATCTCAGCATCGTGACGGCTGGCTCATTCCATTCTTCTGCTACCAGCTGTTTGACTTTGCCCTGAGCTGTCTGGTTGCCATCAGTTCCCTCACCTACCTGCCAAGGATTAAGGACTACCTGGACCAGTTGGTCAGTCTTATTCTTAACACTATGAACATTTTTAAAATGAGTGAAGGAAAAGAAAAACCTGGTCAAGCTTTCTGTTTGCCAGCAATAATTATCCACCTGCACATATTTATGGCTTCATGATTGCAGCATAAGTACAATCATGTAAAGTTGAGTGTGGTAGAACATGGGCATATGTAGCTAGTGGGGCTGTATCATACGTGTTGATGTGGACAAACAGAACAAACAAACATACAAACTGAGAAAAGATGTGTTGATACAATTATAAGAAGAAGAAATGCATAGAAGAAGTGGAGATGGATTTTGTTTAACTTGTTTCTCCTTCGAAAAATGTATTGAGCGTATTCCATTACTTCTCAGCCGGATTTCCCCTACAAGGACAACCTGCTGTCCCTGGATTCCAGCTGTCTGCTGCTGTTTGTGCTGGTCTTCTTTGCTTTCCTAATCATCCTCAAGGTAATGCTGTCCTAAATGCCTCTGTGAGACTCATTGAAAACACTGTCTACTCCCATATGTTCAAAGTAGAGTACGGTACCTTGATCTGAAGTTAAGGATGCATGTAACGGCAATTGATATCAGTGTTTTTGTTAGGCTTGACTCTTTAAACTTATAATATTATAATTATATAATTATTTTGTGCGGATCTGTAACAACCCTTAGGTCAAGTTTGTGGACCTTTTAATCTAAAGCCTGTTCTATTATGAGGACAACATGTACATGAAAATCAATTCCCAATGTATTCTGTGTCTTGCAGCTTTAAGCGCTGAATAAACTCATAAAACATGTCCGGATGATGCATTTGTCTTGGCACTAAACTTTGCCTTTTCATTTTTTGGTCTAGGCTTACCTGATCAACTGTGTGTGGAATTGCTACAAGTACATCAACAACAGGAACATGCCCGAGATTGCCGTCTACCCTGCTTTTGAGGCTCCACCCCAGGTATGTTGGCTATCGGGGTTCGCTTCTCTTCATCCATATTTATGATTGACCTGTGATATAGTTATAAACATTCATATGAGTCTCGTGGGATGAGTTGTGCCTCACTCTGTTCTCACAATGTGCAATACAGTCAGCAGTTGGCATGCCTCTCACACTCATTCAATCTAAGCATCCCAGAAAGTGCAGAGCAAAGTCTTAGCAGTTGCTTCATTCGTGCTGGGTAGAGCTACACAAATATGGAAATATGATAATTGCGATTATTTTGGTCAATATCGAGAACTTGATAATTTAATACGATTACTCAATTATTTTGGAAACACCATTCATTTATTGAACAATTTATAACAATATGTATCTTAAACTGTCCTGATATGTAGTGTTGTCTGTCATAACAAGACTATCAAATTACCTAAACGTAAACAACTCAAACAAGAGGTTGAGTGCCGAAACTCTATGCCAGTATGGCTTTTTTTTTAAAAGTATGTTTCTTTTACCTATGTTTTATTTTTATGGGGTCTATATGATGTTATTTTGAATTGAAAGCACTTTGGGTCAACTTCTCTTGTTTTTAAATGTGCTATACATATAAAGGTGACTTGACAGTATTGCACCAGTTCCTATTCATTGATTCACTACATACAGTACAGTATATTTCACTGCTTCATTTCGGTGCCACTTGACGCCTGAGCTGTCAGTTTGCCCCCTGGTGCTCCAAAGCAGACATTACAGGCAAAATTCTGAGTGATGCATTTATGCTCAAATTATACTCGCTCGCCAAAAGTAGCCAATCTACAACCTCACAACACGTCACGTTGTGCGACATTTTTCTCTGCTAAAGAATTGCTGAAGTTTGAAGCTGGAGTTATTATATATATTATTTTCTGTTCCCTCTAGTACATCCTGCCCACCTACGAGATGGCAATGAAGATGCCAGAGAAGGAGCCCCCCCCTCCCTACATGCCAGCTTAAATAACCCCCATCGCCAAAACACACACCGTCATATTCACTTGTGCAGTTCTTGATTAACACTTCCCAGCATCATTACCACCACGCCCCCTTCATTTTATCCCCACTGTGTTAGTGAATGACCACTCAAATGTCATGTTTGGCCCTACTCCATGAAATTTTGTAGATAAATTAAATGATGAAGGAGGGACAGGTTGAGTGCTCTGTAGAATAATGATTTGAGGTTTTTAACAAGGTGATGAAAATAATGATTTGAGGTTTTTAACAAGGTGACGAAAGACATCAACCTATCTTCCCTGTGTCTTTAATGATACAATGATAATTGTGAAACATTTTCATTGCTTGACATTGCTATCATCAATCCAACATCACCCTCTACCTACAGTAGACTGATATATGAAATGTAAATGGAATAACATAAAGAAAAAACTCTATGACAATCCACTAATGACACTTCTGTTATTGTTGAATTGTGTTTTTCTTTTTTTTCCTTTCCCTTAGTATTAACTTAGATTTTATTCCATCTTAAATCTTTGATGGGGAAGCTTGTAGCACTTTTGTCTCTCCTGTTATTTATTTAGCCTTGCTGTGGGTCAGTACAACACCCAGTGTGCCATGCTCATCAATCTCCTTTGTGATACTGCCTTGTATTTAGCAAAACTAGGAATTGGTTTTCCAGCAGAGACCAAGTTGGAAAGAAAGACGGGGGCGCTGTAAAGTCGTTTCTGATGTTTTCTCACCTGGCGTGTCTTGTGAACATTAGTAGGTGCATGCTACTTTTCCTTTATTCCTCTCCTTAATTTTCAGAATGTTTCAAACCTAGTGTTAAGCATATTGACTTAAATAAAAGTTTCAAAACATTTTTATCCACTATGGCTCAGTTTTGTTTTTATTATAATGTTTTTACATGTTTTAAGAACAAAACAACACCGACATGCTTTCTGTCAATCGTAGATTATATAAAAGCTTTACTGTACCTAGCATCCCATAATCACTAGGGCAACTTGTTTTCACACTGCATTGTTTTGTTGCAATTGCAAAACTAATCCTACTTTACCCCCCAAAATGTAACATAATCCGCAATCAGATGCTAATAGTTATTCAGCCCCTAGGCAGCAAATGGACCTGTTATTTTATTATTATAAACTGTTCTGGGTCTTTATTGTTCTTTATTAAAAGATAAAATGTTATGGAGAGTCAACTTAGAATATAAAAACTTAACAGGCAAATGACATGCATGATACCACAAATCACTGATGTCATCAGAGCCTGATAAATAAATTACAGGTGCATAAACTAAGAATAAGAATAATAAATATTAAAAATATATATTGTACCAAATCATATGGTTAGTTGCATCACGATTACAGGGTTTTATCCATTAATTTGGGTCATTCAGTGGCCTGTACGGTGACCATGTCTGAGCCATTCTGACCATAGAGAGTTGTATTACAATTCTAAATATTTAAATATTTAAAAACAACTCATTGTGAAAGTAGCTACTTGGTGTAATCCTTTTTTTATTATCAGTTTCAATTAACTGACAAAGTATTAATTTTACAATAAGAAGACTTCCCATCTGAGAGGTTTCTTTTTCCCTCCAAAAACAATTTCAAAGTGGATGTGAATACACGCCCATTTCAATTAGCAGGCGTTCTGCTCAGTTATTTTGGTTTACTTTGGCATGCTGCTCTTTTAAAGGTTTATTCATTTGCAAGTCTGCTGAAATATGTGGGACGTCTGTCTCAGTCTCAATTAATCGGATACGCATCACTTTGTGACGCATTGTGAGCTTGTAGATCTGCTATTTTCAAAGGATTGTATACTTTTGACAACTTGTGAAATGGGACCTTCTGCATAATGAGTACTTTTACTTTTGGTACTTAAGTACATTTTGATGCCAATGCTTTTATACTTTTACTCAAAGTAAATTTTCCGAACTTGTACTTGTAACAGACTATTTCTACAATAGGGTATTGATACTTTTACTTAAGTAAAAAATGTGAGTACTTCTTCCATCACTGCTAATAACTGATCCCTTCAAACAGCAGAGTGGAGATGGGCATGTTGTTGACATGACCTCGTGGAATGAATGACAGGCTATTCGCTCCGCGTCTGGATTGGACAAAAAGGTTGACGTATTTGAGTCAAAGCTCCTCAAATGTGTCTGCTCCGCGGCCCAAGCTGAGAGCATTAGAGACTTTCTCAGGCGAAGGCTGAGCTGAACAGATTAGGCTACTATTATACTGCCATAATGAAGTCTATATTCTGGAGTCTCTGCTACTGTGTCTCGCTCCTGTTGCCTGATGTATTGGCAACATACATGCTTAACGGAATGGATCATCAGCAACTATCTGCTCAAAGCTTTGCACAAACCAGAAATATTGCAAGACCACCGCATCGGACCCTGAACCCATGCAGTAAGTTTTACTGTAGGCTGGCTCTCCCTACAGATTTATACTTTTCTATCACACTTTCCTGTAATATTTGTAGCATTTACAGTATTTTGACCTCTAACCACTTAAACCTCTCTATTCTTAGTAAAACAGACCAGAGTTGCAACTGTACTTGCTTTTTTCCATCTACGCAAAATATCTTGTCTCAAAAACAGCTGATCTACAAGCTCACAAGATCAGCTATTTTTGGCCCAGAATATGGATTCTGGGGTTCAAGTGGTTAATGTTTTTTAAAGAAGTTGTAAAGCTATGGAAATTACTAAAAACTATGGAAGTTTGAAAATTGCCCAAAAAACGTAACTATTGATTAGGCTATAACAGAAGTTCACAATACTTTTACCAAGAATACATGCATAGAATCAACAACTGAATTAGTTTAACAAGCACCTCCTTATAATCCATCAGCTTTTATGAAACGACACACAGGCAGCTGAAAATATACTCATGCTTCGACTAATCCTTTATCTCTGCCCTTCAAAATCGTGTACTACACAGACAGCTTACTAAAATTCATTATCTGTAGTAGTATATTATACACAAAAGACAACTTTCTAGTATACTAATATACTCTATCGCTTCTCCTTCCTGGTGGCCCATAGTTCATGGCAGTGATTACAGGTATAGAGGGTGTCATTACCACCACCACCACCACCACCAGCCACCGAGGATGCCACCACAGCTGGCGTATCGACCCATCCCTCTATCTCCACCAGCAACTTACCACAGACCTTTAGTCCCTATGCCACCATACCACCATCATTTCAAGGGGCCACTGCAGCCACATATGTACCACTTATTTAAAGGCCCATCTCCACCAGTAGCCCACCACCAAAGAGTCAAAGGTCCATTTCTTGCAGTGGGTCATTACAAATTTAAAGGTCCGTGCCCATCTACACCACTGGTTAAGCCAGAACCTACAGTGCCAACTACCCCTGTGGTATACCTCCCCACCACCCTACCAACTCTGCCAGCAACAACTGAGGTATACCATCACACTGTGCCACCAACTCTACCAGTGACTACATTGGCACCCACTACTGTGCCACCAGTGGAGACCACCACTCCCCTGATGCTACCGGTCAGTACCCAAAGCGGCATCATCACCACCATCAGTCCAGGTAGAATATCCCTAGTCAGGTTTATTTTGCAACCCAACCAAAGTAGGCCTACCTCACTGCTTTCCAGTTCAGCTTTTATTGACTTAATATGACAAATAATAGTGATGTGCAAACAACATTATTGAAGAGATCACGTTAATTCAGTCGATGAAATACTATTAATTTTGACAGGGAGGTGAGATTAAAATAAAGAATAAAAAAACATCAGGATTACACTTAATGAGTTGCAAAGCAAAACTATAACAAGTACAGCTTCAATGCTCAATGGGCCAGAGAAATAGGACATAGTTAAAACTAACTGAACCTACAAAATAAGAACAGAATAGTCTTAACTTGCTGTTTTAGGAAGCTGTGAGGAAAGTAGAGAAAGGAAACAGGAGAGATCATTGGGGGAATCTCACTTTTTGCTTAGAGGGAAATGAGAAGCAAACATGATCAATGAAAAGTCTGTGGTGAACTGTTTACTGAAGGAGATACAGTATGCTCTCCTATGACATACTGTATCATTTTACTAGAAGCTAACCTGTCTGTCATTTTACCACTGCAGCGATGCACAACTATTGGTCGTGAGAGCCAACAGCTTCCTTCTGTTACTCGAAGATGCTGTGTTATGCATCCCAAAACAATTTGAACAATCTTTCACAAAATTCAGCCCGAACTAAATGAATGTTGTTCATTGAATAACACATTTGGCTTTTAGTGTGAAAGGAACTAAAGTGCCTTTGGTTGATCATCAGAAACAGACTCGGTGCATGAGCCACCCACTGGATCTGGTATTCATCATTGACAGTTCCCGGAGTGTGCGTCCCGGTGAGTTCGAGAAGGTGAAGATATTCCTGGCCGACATGGTCGACACACTTGAGGTAGGAGCAGATGCCACCAGAGTGGCTGTAGTCAACTACGCCAGCACGGTCAAGATGGAGTTCCGGCTCAAAGACCACCTGAATGTGCTCGACATGAAGAAAGCCATCTCCAACATCGAGCCCCTAGCAGCCGGCACCATGACGGGACTTGCCATTAAGACAGCCATGAATGAAGCCTTCACAGTGCAGTCTGGCACCCGGCCCCATCCCAGGAACATCTCTAAGGTGGCGATCATCGTGACCGATGGAAGACCTCAAGACCAGGTGGAGGAGGTGTCTGCTGCGGCCTGTGCTTCGGGCATTGAGATCTATGCCGTTGGGGTAGGCCGCGCCGACTTGCGCTCCCTGCAACTGATGGCGTGCATTCCTGAGCACGTCTTCTACGTGGAGACCTATGGCGTTATTGAGAAGCTCACCTCCAAGTTTCTGTGCGGTAGGCCTAAGAGGAGCGGAGGAGACCTTTGTCCTGCTAACATAGGTTGTAGTTCCTCAGTAGTGGACATCTCCAGTCTACAGGGGGCGATGAACATTTCATAAATTATATTGAGTGATTAAAAACAAAAGTATGTGGTCAAGTGTACACCACATTCGGTATGTACGTACTGTATGTAAAATGTGGACAAATATAAAACTAAATAAAATTATAATAAATAATCAAATAATATAATCCCCACCCCCACATGGACTGCAGATGTGTTAATAGTAGCTTCTATTTGCTAATTTAATCCCACTGTAAAGTATTGGCCAAAATCACAAACTTGTAACAAAGCATCATCAATGCTTTGAACCTTTGTTGTTTTTATATTATGAAATAATTCCAGTGATTTCATCATGCAGTAGAGCCTCACCAATAATCACTCAGGAATGCAAGTTGACTGAAATGAATTTAAATAGCTGACTATAGCTTATAGAAAATAAAAAAACATGCATTAAACATTTAATTATTTAATTTTATTTTACCTTGGCTTCATTTTATCATGAAGTCCCATTGAGATAAAAAATGTATTTGACAAGAAAAAACGTATTTGTGGATGAAGGTTTCTTCTCACAAGATAAAAATGTGAAGAATTCCCCTTTAATGTCTCTTCTTACTATGGATTTGATGCTGAACCGTTTATCTGATTGTAGAAGTTTGTACAAATGAGGCTCTACTTGCATTTTTCCATGTGTGTGTGTCTGAAGTTTGACTTGCCCTGTGCTTATTGTCTCCGCCAGGCTGAAAGGCATGGCGAGAAAGTATGTTTTACCCCCTGTCCGTCCGTACGTCCGTCCGTCCGTTAGCAGCTAATCTCCGGCACCGTTGGCCCGGTCGCTGTGAAACTGTGCACACACACTCCCTGGATGCCTATTCAGAACCTCTGCCCCAAATCTTTCACATGGGCCTGTTATAGCGCCACCAGCAGGTATAATTTAGCAAAACACATTTTTGGAACAAAATGCCTCAAATCATGAATGCACGGTCCGAATGCAAGGTCCGATTACCTGTGCTCCGAGGAGCACTTTTTCTTTTCGATTCATTATGTTTTGTTTATTCGTCGTACAACCCATGGTGCACTAATTCATATGCATATGACCATGGCTGAGTTGGCGTGAAGGTGTATGATTGCATTAGATTGTCTACCAGTCATCATGTGACATGAAATGCAAAGCTGTCAACATGCAACGTCTGTCTGAGTACATACACCTTTACACAATATAAGCATCTAGCAAAATACGGAACACACTCAAATTCAGAATAATTTACCATGCATTCTGCTGAAATTATACTCTGCCACACGACAGTGTCGCTCGCCAAAAGTAGCCAATCCACAACCTCACAAAACACGTCACGTTGTGCAACGTTTTTCACTGCTAAAGAATTGATGAAGTTTGAATCTGGAGTTCTAGCAAGAAGAATTCTACCTCAGAATTCATATTGTGATTATAGATATTCTTTTCTGTTCCCTCTAGTACATCCTGCCCACCTATGAGATGGCAATGAAGATGCCAGAGAAGGAGCCCCCCTCCCTACATGCCAGCTTAAATAACCCACACCGTCATATTCAATTGTGCCATTCTTGATTAACACTTCCCAGCATCATTACCACCACACCCCCTTCATTTTATCCCCACTGTCTGTGTTAGTGAATGACCACTCAAATGTCATGTTTGGCCCTACTCCATGCAATTTTGTAGATAAAGGATTAAGGAGGGACAGGTTGAGTGCTCTGTAGAATAATTATGTGAGGTTTTTAACAAGGTGACGAAAGACATCAACCTATCTTCCCTGTGTCTTTAATGTCTTAGCATAAAGGGATAATTGTGAAATATGTTCATTGCTTGACATTGCTATCATCAAGCCAACATCATCCTTTACCTACAGTAGACTGATATGAAATGTAAATGCAATAACATAAAAAAAACTCTATGACAATCCACTAATGACACTTCTGTTATTGTTGAATTGTAGGGGGTTCTTTCTTTCCCTTAGTAATAACTTAGATTTTATTCCATCTTAAATCTTTGATGGGGAAGCTTGTAGCACTATTGTCTGTCCTGTTATTTATTTAGCCTTGCTGTGGGTCAGTACAACACCCAGTGTGCCATGCTCATCAATCTCCTTTGTGATACTGCCTTGTATTTAGCAAAACTAGGAATTGGTTTTCCAGCAGAGACCAAGTTGCAGGAAAGAAAGACGGGGGCGCTGTTGAGTCGTTTCTGATGTTTTCTCACCTGGCGTGTCTTGTGAACATTAGTAGGTGCATGCTACTTTTCCTTTATTCCTCTCCTTAATTTTCAGAATGTTTCAAACCTAGTGTTCAGCATATTGACTTAAATAGAAGTTTAATTTTTTTTGTGTCCACTATTTGACTCAGTTTTGTTTTTATTATAATGTTTTTACATGTTTTAAGAACAAAACAACACCGACATGCTTTCTGTCAATCGTAGATTATATAAAAGCTTTACTGTACCTAGCATCCCATAATCACTAGGGCAACTTGTTTTCACACTGCATTGTTTTGTTGCAATTGCAAAACGAATCCTACTTTACCCCCCAAAATGTATACATAATCCGCAATCAGATGCTAATAGTTATTCAGCCCCTAGGCAGCAAATGGACCTGTTATTTGTTAGGCTATTCTGGGTCTTTATTGTGAATCTTTATTAAAATAAAAATTTTGTTATTGAAAGTCAACTTTCAGAATAATAAAACTTAACAGGCACATGGCATACATAGGCCTACATGATACCACAAATCACTGTTGAAACCAGAGGCTGATAAATTAATTAGAGCCAGGTATTCAAACTAAAACTCATTGTGAAAGTAGATACTTATATATAAAAATTGTAATTATTATTATCATTTTCAATTAAGTGACAAAGTATACATTTTACTATAAGAAGACGTGAGCCATTCTGAGAGGTTTTGTTTTTTCCAAAAAGTGGATGTGTAGACCAATGATTTGTTTACTAACACAGGATGCACAGGTGATTGTTTCATGCAATCAATTCTCAACCTGTTGTGAGGGCGTCCTTGTGAGACCTGACAGAATGGGTTTCATTTGGAGCCAGTATGACATTTGCAGCCAGCGTGACGTCGTCTGTTAAGGGGTCGACGGTCGCGTTCTGCTCAGTTATTTCGGTTTACTTTGGAATGTTGTGCTCTTTTAAAGCTTTACTCATTTGCAAGTCTGCTGAAATATGTGTTAATGAATGAATGGGCACGTCTCAATTAATCGGATAGATTAGATTTGCGAAACTTGGCAGGTGGGCATGCTTAATTTATGCTCCGCCGTATGAAGGTGTGGCGCGCCAAAAATAGCCGAACTAAAAGCTCAGAACACTTTGCATCAGCAATGCGTTGTGACTTGTGAGAAATATTGTAGCCTACTTTAACTATATTTGAAACTTTAGTTACTTTGTAGATTTTAATTATTTATTATTACAAAACCTCTCCAGACCTATGTATAGGCTATACTTTGGCAATTCGAAAATAGCCGATTTACAAGCTCTAAACGTGTCACTTTGCCATGTTGTGAGCTTGTAGATCTGCTATTTTCAAAGGATTTGTAAACATTTAAAAACTTGTGAAATGGTTATGGGACCTTCTGCATAACGAGTAGGCTACCTTTACTTTTAGTCAAGTAGGCCTACATTTTGAATACCGAACTTGTACTTGTAACAGACTATTTTTTACATTGCTGCAATGTAGAAATAGTCTGTTGCAAGTACAAGCAGAAGGTCACGGGTTCAATGTAGATGAAGGGTCAAAAATGGAGAAAGTGCAAACACCAGGTTGAAGTTCATCCATGACGGCGGTTTGTTTACATTCGACCGCATGGCTCATTTGCACAAGATGTTACCATATTGATTATGCACGTAATACGTAATATGAAGAATACCTTGTGATGTCAGTGACATTTTATTACAAATAGAAATAAAAATAAGTAACAGTGCAGTAACAATACATTTTCGTATAGCAGCAATTCTGCATGTAGGCTAGCCTACAATATAAATATAAATTATTGTCTGTCAGGCAGAAACCTCATTATGGCCAAAACTGTTACTTTTCAGCATAAACATTCTAAAATAGCGAAAACAGCAGATCGACAAAAAAAACAGCAAAATGTTATTATTAAATACAGCTCTTTTATTGCTACTTTTAACTTTTTAATGGATCCCATGTAAGTCAAGCCTGATAAAAGTGTCAAACTCCGAAAATCCACCAGAATACAGGAAATTACATCTACTCTGTTAAAAAAAAATCCTGCCCCCCCGCCCCTGGAAAAAAAGATCCTGTTATCGGACGGTCTGAGGTTGGCAGGTAATAGTAGGCTATGCATTGCAGTATTGATACTTTTACTTTACATGCGAGTAGGCATTATTCTTCCATTACCACACTGCTAACAACTGATCCCTTCCAACTGCAGAGTGGAGATGGACATGTTGTTGACATGACCTCGTGAAATGACAGGCTATTCGCTCCGCGTCTGGATTGGACAAAAAAGGTTGACGTATTGCAGTCAACGCTCCTCAAATGTGTCTCCCCTCCTTGGTCCGAGCTGAGAGCATCATATACTTTCTGCTGAACAGATCATTAGGCTACTATACTGTACTGTACCATAATGAAGTCTATATTCTGGAGTCTCTGCTACTGCATCTCACTTCTGTTGCCTGATGTATTGGCAACATACATGCTTGATGGAATGGATCATCAGCAACTATCTGCTCAAAGCTTTGCACAGACCAGAAATATTGAAAGACCACCGCATCGGACCCTGAACCCATCCAGTAAGTTGTACTGTAGGCTGGCTCACCCTACAGATTTATGAGGATACAGGATAGGTGGGCACTAGGACATCTGGGCACCTCGATGTAAAATTGGCTATTTTGTCCAAAATGTATTTTCTATTTGTTGAAAATTTGTCTTAAGTTTTGTAAAGTATACATGATGTTAACATGCATGGTACATCATTATCAGACTTAATCTTATCCTTCAACTTCTTGTTTACGCCCCAAAATGACTGCTGTAGCAATTTGTAGCAATTGTAGAAATATTAGACCTTAATTGTCGAATGTTTTAAAGGGCAAGACCACTTTGGTAGAGGTTTGGGTTGTAGTTACCTTGCCATAACTCCAAAGGTGGGCAAGAAATAACAAATAATTGCTCCATTGATTAGAAATTGATAATTCAAAATATGCTCATCATTGACTTACATTGTACGGTAAAACTGCTCTCAAAGTCACTCTTTTAGCACAGAAACAAACACAAACAAAGTTGATTCAGACAATATAGAACATCACCAAACCCAGTACTGTTTTTTTTTTAAATAAAAATGTCAACTTCCTGTTGATTTTGCCATTTTTAATTAAGTAGAAAACCCGGACTGGATCGGCGGATCCGGATCCAGATCTTCAAATAGTAAAATCAACAGGAAGTTGACATTTTTATTAAAACAAAAAACAGTACTGGGTTTGGTGATGCTCTATATTGTCTGAATCAGCTATGTTTGGGTTCATTTATGTGCTAAAAGAGTGACTTTGAGAGCTGTTTTACCGTACAATGTAAGTCAATGAGGAGCATATTTTGAATTATCAATTTCTAATCAATGGAGCAATTATTTTTGATTTCTTGCCCACCTTTGGAGTTACATCATGGCAAGGTAACTACACAACCCAAACCTCTACCAAAGTGGTCTTACCCTTTAAGCATGTTCTAATTATGTATGCTTAACTTTACTTAAAAACATTTCACAATTTATTTATTTTTTAACATTTTGGGGAAAATAGCCAATTTAACACAGAGTTGCCCACTCTTCCTTGGTGCCCACCTATCCCAGTACCATTTAGGATACTTTTCTATCACAGTTTCAGTTATAACCTTTTCATTTTCTAGCCAATGCATGCTTTATGTCAAAGCGAAGCCAATGTAATTTTCATGTAATATTTTTTAGCATTTACAGTATTTTGTCCTTTAACCACTTAAACCCTCTATTCTTAATAAAATGGACCTGAGTTGCAACTCTAGGCTTAATTGCTTTTTTCCATCTACATAAAATATCTTAAATCTAAACCCTACCAACTCTAGAGATCTACAAGCTCACAAGGCATTCCTTAGATCGGCTATTTTTGGCTAATGTCCCCCCCAGAATATGGATGCTCAAGTGGTTAATGGTTTTTGAAGAAGTTGTAAAGCTATGGAAATTACTAAAAACATGGAAGTTTGAAAATTGGCCAAAAAGGTAGAGTAAGTGATATTTCTTGTTATTTTTTATTTTTTTCTTAAAAGGTTAAAGTACTATATTCTGATAGTAATCATTGCTACAGAGCGTTTGTTCGGTCACAGGGGTCTCTCCAGCTCTTTAGTAAATAGAATACAAGTACATTTTCAGGTCGGTGACAACATTTAAGCCAATCAGGAGAGAGCACTGAAAATGCATTTTCCATTTAATAAAGAGATGGAGAGACATGGGAGACTCCTTTTACTGAACAAACACTCTATAGCAATGAGTAGCCTACTATACGAATATAGAGCTATTTAACACTTACTTTAACAAAAGTAAATCACTTACCCTACCTTGAACATATTTCAGTATTTTTGGCGAATTTAACTATTGATTAGTCTATAACAGAAGTACACAATACCAAGAATACATGCATGAAATCAACAACTGAATTAGTTTCACAAGCACCTCCCTTATAATCCATCAGCTTGTATGAAACGACACACACGGCTGAAAATATACTCATGCTTCGACTAATAATTTATCTCTGCCCTTAAAAATCATGTACTACACAGACGGCTTACTAAAATTCAGTAAGCTGTAGTAGTATATTATACACAAAAGACAACTTGCACTACTTTCAACATACTAATGTGCTCTATCGCTTCTCCTTCCTGGTGGCCCATAGTTCATGGCAGTGATTACAGGTATAGAGGGTATCATTACCACCACCACCAGCCACCAAGGATGCCACCACAGCTGGCGTATCGACCCATCCCTCTATCTCCACCAGCAACTTACCACAGACCTTTAGTCCCTATGCCACCATACCACCATCATTTCAAGGGGCCACTGCAGCCACATATGTACCACTTATTTAAAGGCCCATCTCCACCAGTAGCCCACCACCAAAGAGTCAAAGGCCCATTTCCTGCAGTGGGTCATTATAAATTTAAAGGTCCGTGCCCATCTACACCACTGGTTAAGCCAGAACCTACAGTGCCAACTACCCCTGTGGTATACCTCCCCATCACCCTACCAACTCTGCCAGCAACAACTGAGGTATACCATCACACTGTGCCACCAACTCTACCAGTGACTACATTGGCACCCACTACTGTGCCACCAGTGGAGACCACCACTCCCCTGATGCTACCGGTCAGTACCCAAAGCGGCATCATCACCACCATCAGTCCAGGTAGAATATCCCTAGTCAGGTTTATTTTGCAACCCAACCAATATACCTCACTGCTTTCCAGGTCGGCTTTCTTGACTTCATTTGACAACTGATAGTGATGTGCAAATAACATTATTGAAGAGATCTAATTAATTCAGTCTATGAAATGCTTTTAATTTTGACAGGGAGGTGAGATTAAAATTAAAATAAAAAAACATACACTTAATGAGTTGCAAAGCAAAAATATAACAAGTACAGCTGCAATGCTCAAGGCCAGAGAAATAGGACAGTTAAAACTACTTAACCTAAAATAAGAACAGAATCGTCTTAACTTGCTGCTGTAGGAAGCTGTGAGGAAAGTAGAGAAGGGAAACACAGGAGAGATCATTGGGGGATCTCACCTGAGGCTAGCCGGGCATCTTTTGCTTTCAGGGAAATGAGAAACAAACATGATCTATGAAAAGTCTGTGGTGAACTGTTTACCGCAGAAGATACAGTATGCTCTCCTATGACATACTATATCATTTCACTAGAAGCTAACCTGTCTGTCATTTTACCACTGCAGCGATGCACAACTATTGGTCGTAAGAGCCAACAGCTTCCTTCTGTTACTCGAAGACCCTGTGTTATGCATCCCAAAACAATTTGAACAATCTTTCACAAAATTCAGCCCTGGATTTTATAACAGAACCATTCTAACTGAAAGATGTCAACAAATAAACTAAATGAATGTTGTTCATTGAATAACACATTTGGCTTTTAGTGTGAAAAGAACTAAAGTGCCTTTGGTTGATCATCAGAAACAGACAAACAGTGCATGAGCCGCCCACTGGATCTGGTATTCATCATTGACAGTTCCCGGAGTGTGCGTCCCGGTGAGTTCGAGAAGGTGAAGATATTCCTGGCTGACATGGTCGACACACTGGAGGTGGGAGCAGATGCCACTAGAGTGGCTGTAGTCAACTACGCCAGCACGGTCAAGATAGAGTTCCTTCTCAAAGACCACCTGAATGTGCTCGACATGAAGAAAGCCATCTCCAACATCGAGCCCCTAGCAGCCGGCACCATGACGGGACTTGCCATTAAGACAGCCATGAATGAAGCCTTCACAGTGCAGTCTGGTGCACGGCCCCGTCCCAGGAACATCTCTAAGGTGGCGATCATCGTGACCGATGGAAGACCTCAAGACCAGGTGGAGGAGGTGTCTGCTGCTGCCCGTGGTTCGGGCATTGAGATCTATGCCGTTGGGGTAGACCGTGCCGACATGCGCTCCCTGCAACAGATGGCGAGCATTCCTCTGGAGGAGCACGTCTTCTACGTGGAGACCTATGGCGTTATTGAGAAGCTCACCTCCAAGTTTCGGGAGACCCTGTGCGGTAGGCCTAAGAGGAGCGGAGGAGACCTTTCTCCTGCTAACATAGGTTGTAGTTCCTCAGTAGTGGACATCTTCAGTCTACAGGGGGCGATGAACATTTCATAAATTATATTGAGTGATTAAAAACAAAAGTATGTGGTCAAGTGTACACCACATTCGGTATGTACGTATGTAAAATGTGGACAAATATAAAACTAAATAAAATTATAATAAATAATCAAATAATATAATCCCCACCCCCACATGGACTGCAGATGTGTTAATAGTAGCTTCTATTTGTTAATTTAATCCCACTGTAAAGTGTTGGTCAAAATCACAAACTTGTAACAAAGCATCGTCAATGCTTTGAACTTTTGTTATTTTTAATGTGATATTATGAAATAATTCCAGTGATTTAATCATGCAGTAGAGCCTCACCAATAATCACTCAGGATTGTAAGTTGAATGAAATGAATTGAAATTGCTGACTATAACTTATGAAAAAAAAAAATGCATTTAACATTTAATTATTTATATTACCTGTTCCCATTGAAAAAACATATTTGTGGATGAAGGTTTCTTCTCACAAGATAAAAATGTCAACAATTACACATTTACACATATCTCCTTACTATGGATTTGATGCTGCAGCCTGTACCGTTTATCTGATTGTAGAAGTTCGCACAAATGAGGCTCTACTGTACATGCATTTTTCCATGTATGTGTCTGGACTTTGACCGGCCTGTCCTTATTTGTTGATGTTACATTGTTATGTTGTAGTTTAGTTTAATTATGTTTTGTTTATTCGTCGTACAACTCATGGTGCACTAATCCATATGCAAATGACCATGGTTGAGACGGCGTGAAGGTGTATGATTGCATCAGATTGTCTACCTGACATCATGTGACATGAAATGCAAAGCTGTCAACATGGCAACGTCTGAGTACATACACCTTTACACAATATTGCCCACCAAACTCAGACAAAAGTGTCCTAAGTATCTACAATTTCATCAAAACTGGGTGTGTCAAAATGTTAGGTCAAAAATAATCAACAATAATCCAAATAGTCTTTTGCCATCCATTGAAAGTGAGACTTTTAACACATCTTAAACCAATTTTAAACATATATGTGTGAATCAGTGTGGTTCTATAAGTTCAGAAGCCTTTAATATTGTCAATTACTTTTAGTGTACCACCTAGAGATGCCTAACAACATGCCATCCTATGAAATTGTACCCATGCTTCCTGCTTTACATCGCTATCCCTTAACCCTGGCTTGTTCTAGGTGTGGACCCCTGTGCCATGGGACATGACTGCGAGCACATATGTGTCAACAGCAACGCTTCGTATTACTGCAAGTGCCGGAATGGTTATATCTTGAACGAGGACATGAAAACATGTGCCCTGAAACGTAAGAACATAAAGGTTACTGTGGTTCTGACTATGACTTTTGCTCCTCTGACCAGTGTGCGACAATTTACAGTTTGGGGAGATATAATGGTTGGTCAGAAGATGTGTTGTGAAGAAATATATATATTATGTATTTGGCTTTTAAGCGGGGCACCAATGGCAATGCTTGTTGCTGAACCAACTGTTGCATAATCCTTGACTCTTACATTCACTGTTGGTTCTGTTGGACAATGAGCTGGTAACACTGGCGGAGTTGCTGCAGCATTGTCACAGCAATGTGTTACTTATCACAGCCTTTCCAGATGGCACATACCTCATTATTAGTTTTACCAATCAGAGAACATTAGTGAAACAGTAAGATGTCCGTGGTATGTATGGCTGCTCATTCAAGACCAATAGCAGAACCTTCATGATAAGGAATGTGTTTGTGCATCTGGTTTGTTGATTAGTAGAATATTCCCATCTATGTACGTATATATCCACAATAACATACAGTATTTGTTTTGCATTTGTTGGTTCATTTATTGGTTTGTGACCTAGTAGGGAAATGTTGGGTGGATGGTACACAGTATGGTACACAGTAACCATCCACAGTAACATGTTTAACTTTGAGAGTGTAAAAATGGACGGGGGCCATTTGGGTCAAGGTTTTGATGTCAGAGTCAAATTAACTGCTGATTTAAACGTGTATTGTGCATACTTCGTTTTTTTAAAATAATCTGTTGCACAGTTTGCACTAATGTGAATTTCACTTTCATGCCGGTGAAGAGGTGAAAGTGGTGGTGGTGGAGGACCCCTGCAAATGCGAGGCCCGTTTGGCTTTCCAGAAGCAGACACAAGCTGCCATCCTGCAACTCACAGCAAAATATATCCTTTCTGTTGTCATATCACTGGAATCACCGTATTAGAAGCATTCCCTTAGCACAGCACATGATATACAGTAGCCAGCGCATATAGCATTTTGGATCCTCTCGTGGTAATAGGAATTTAATGGAAATACTCTCTGTTGCACGCGCACACACACACACACACACACACACACACACACACACACACACACACTTAACAGTATAACGTGTATTACACCTGATAATAAAAACATTTGTCATCATGCCAAAGGCAATGGATTTTTACAGAAGTTGAACTATTACCGCCCAGAATAACCTTCACATAGTAAAGTACGAAAGGGCAACCATTTAAAATGTTGAACGAGTTAACGTGAGCAATCATTTCCCCATAAATGTTTAAGCAAACTACCTCACTAAGTTAAATTAATTTCCTTGACTGTTTTCACTAGCTGATGTGACAAGCAGAGTGGAGCAGATTGAGAACATGGTGGGTCGTGCGTAAAGGAAGACATAGTGGTAAGGATAAATACATTCTGTCACAGATGATTGGTGTTAAAATGCTTCCACCCCATAGATTGACCTCTTGTTTATTTACCCTCTGCAGAGCCTTGCAGTGTCAGCTTGGGAGCTTCCTGTCAGCGTCACAGCCACGGACTACTGCAAAACAAGCATGTAGCTCCTTCTACCTCGAATGTTCAACCACAGATCATCTGGAGCTGTGACGCACAAAACCTATGTGGCACAATTTGGTAACAATTTGGTAAAAAATAAACTATCTGGAACGTCAGATCACTTTGAATATATGATGACTGAAAGTGCACCATTGTCTGATATTGTTGACAATCTGCTGTCAGATATACAGTATTTACAAAATATCCTCCAAATAACTAATATAGGAATAATGTGTAATAAGCAATGATGTTGTATATTGTTTCTATTGGTTTGCCATGAGCCTCTTAGATAAATGTATCATTTAGAAATTAATATCCTGTTTTGACAGATTTATATTTGTTTTCTGTGTGAAAATGTGTGTTAGGCCTAGACGAAAATGTCTCAAATTGAACCTCTCTGCATGAGCTGTCATGAAAAAATGCTACATTATTTTCGTACGCTTTTTGTATAAGCTGTATAAGCTCTTGCAATCAATTTGTATCTGTACTTTATCCTATGCTCTTCTTTAAATACTATGCATAATTTGAATTTATTTGGTAAGAAAGAGAGCACTTGATCTACTGTGTTCCTGTAAATGTGACATGTAATATTTCAAATTTGATCATGTACAGAAGGGAATAAATTTGAACAATAGAGAAATCACAAACATGTTTCTTGTGTAGGTTTATTAGCCCATGAGGTGAGTGAGCCGTGAGCTTCACTCAGCCGTGAGCATCACTGGAGAGATTAGGAAATATTCGAAAATATTGCATACACGTATTATCACACATGGTAAAGACCCAACCTGTATTTTTTATTATCCACTGAAAATGAACATGAAAACGAAATTGTCCGACATGTTGTGGGGCTGCCTATATTTTCTTTTAAACATTTGCAATGTTTGTAAACCCTGACATTACAAGTACTATTTTGAAGTACTGTTTTACTATTCACAAACATAGCTTAATATGTCTACAGGAGGATATTCAGTTGTATAATTTCAGTTACGTCGACAGTTGATGTATGGGAAGCATACTGTACCCAAAGCAAAATGTCACAGGGGTCATTTCCCCTTAGAAGAAATGTAGTGCCAACAGCTTAGCTTAGTATCAGGGCTTTGGGAGATTCAACACCTTGGTCCCAAAAATGTAAGTGATGATACAAAAGAGATATTATATCCGTGCATTTTATATAACTCTGAAATCCTATGACTCTGTGCCAATATAGGAAAGGAAAGGAAAAAAATATCTTAGTGAGGAACTGATATTTCTATTAACAATGTGTTAAAATGTACCATGACTTTACAGAAATAATTTGAAAGATCACAGGTCAGATGAAGTTCTTTTTACATTTTATTTCATAAATGAATGAATAACTTTCAAATCTGTGTAAGTGGCAAGTGCCCTGCCTTGATGAACTAATTTAGGCACTACAGAATGCTACTAGTTGTAGCCTACAGGTTACCACTACTTCCTTTTCACACCTCAATCATTGTCCAAAAAAACATAAATCCAAAGGAAGAAAAAGGGCACCGTGTTTGCCCTGGAATGGGTTTACTCTTTTGTCTGAAACACCACTGACAACAGTACTCTCCTGTCTGCTATGTCTGTGTGAGGTAGTCAGTCAACAGTCCAACATTTACCTCTAGTCTGGTTTGGATCCTCTCCCTTCCTTTTACCACCCAGCTGTTTTCTGTTTGTTTGCCATTCCACTGGCTTTCATGGATACCACACACACACAGGCATTTGAAAAGGTGGGCCAGTATATCCT